>NC_143184.1:14704278-14736778 GCF_047325235.1 Durio zibethinus | reverse complement strand
CCGATGGTGGTCGAGGCAACCGCCCGCACTACGGCCCAGCATGTGCCGATGGTGTTCGATGCAATCGCCCGCACCAGGGGCCATCTTGTGCCGATGGTGATCAAGGCAACCATCCATCCTAGGGCCCAGCTTATGCCGATTGTGGTCGAGGCAAGTGCCCATACCAAAGAACAGCTTGTGCCGATTATGGTCAATGCATGTGCCATCACCATGCGCCATCATGTGCCATTGATGGTCGAGGCCTTGGCCGAAGTTTGATTTTAAGCCACGGTGCACATGCTGGGCTCGGGCAAGTGCTGGTGCCACATTTTTTTTGCCCGGGGCACCATCGTGGGAGCATCACCGGAGAACCTAACCGATGACATTAGGGGTTCCGACGATTGGGGGGGCCGGGGGGTGCACACATGAAGTGTGATGGGTGCTGGTACTTGGCCCTTATATTGGCCCCTTATCCCTCATCAAACCTCAAGAACTCACACCCCCTTGAAGAGCACTTAAGATTTTATAAGTTTGCTGCCAATAGCCATTAAAGTGTCTGAAATGGGGACACTTTTTTCAAACGGTCACAAAATATTCTCCACTTCGAGTTTTTAGCTGAATTTTTTTATGCGTACCAAAAAAAATACAAGGATCATGTCTACGAAATTTGGGACCAAAACTCCTTCTAAAAAAATTTAAAAAAATCTTGAACCGCAAAAAGTTTTGAAAATCGTGAAAAATATAAAACGGGTCGTCTTGCCATGAAACTTAACATGAAGGCTTAGGGGACCATTGTATGAATTTACAAGCCATAAAAATGGCATTGGCATGGCAGAAATATGAAGATGTGCCTGAACCCACCTATCACCCGATCGATCCACGACTTACGCATCCCGCCTCTTTGGCCGGCATAGTGCCCGTCCGCTCATTTCATGGGTTGAATTAGGCATACGGAGTTCATTCCTAGTCTAAGATCAGATCGGATCGAGGGTTGCAATAGCAGGACTCGCAGCAGGATCGACAGCACGCAGAGGGGATCGGGCTGATCCTCGGCTTGCACATTTTGCCTCTCTGGTCGGCTGAGCACCCGCACGCTCATTTCGTGAGTTGACATAGGCATACGGAGTTCATCCCCAGTCTAAACAAGTCTCGTTCATTCCCAGTCTAAGATCAGACCGGACTGAGGGTTGCGGTAGCAGGACCACCAGTAAGATCGACAGCACGCAAGGGGGGATCGAGTCGATCCCTGACTTACGCATTCTACCTCTCTAGCTGGTTGAGCACCCGCACACTCATTTTTTGGGTGGGCTTAGGCATACGAAGTTCATTCCATGTCTAAGCCACAACTAGACCGAGGGTTGTGGTAGCGGGATCGACAGCACGCAAAGAGGGATCGGGTCGATCCCCGGCTTGTGCATTATGCCTCTCCAATCGGCTCAGCGTCCGCACACTCGTTTCATGGGTTGACTTAGGCATACGGAGTTCATTCCGAATCTAAGCATACGGAGTTCATTCCCAGTCTAAGATAGGACCGACAGCGGGATCGGTAGCAACATACAGAGGGGGCCAGGTCGATCCTCGATTTACGCATCCTGCCTCTCTGGCCGACTGAGCGCCCGTATGCTTGTTTCATGGGTTGGCTTAGGCATACGGAGTTCATTCCATGTCCAAACCCTAGCTGGACCGAGGGTTATGGCAGTAGGACCGGCAGCTGGATTGGTAGCACGTAGAAGGGGACCGGGTCGATCCCCGGCATGTGCATTATGCCTCTCCGACCGGCTCAGTGCCCGCACGCTTGTTTCATTGGTTGACTTAGGCATACGGAGTTCATTCCCAGTCTAAGATCGGACCAATAGTGGGATCGGCAGCAGCACGTAGAGGGGGAACGGGTCGATCCTTGGCTTACGCATCCTGCCTCTCCAGTCGGCTGAGCACCCACACGCTCATTTTGTGGGTTGACTTAGGTATGAGGAGTTCATTCCCAGTCTAAGCCCCAACCGGACCGAGGGACCCGCAGTGAAATTGGTAGCACACAGAAAGGGGTCGAGGTAATCCTCGACTTGTGCATTCTGGCTCTCCGGTCGACTGAGCGCCCGCATGCTCGTTTCATTGGTTGACTTAGGAATACGTAGTGCATTCCCGATCTCGACCAACCAACGGCTAGAGGCCATCGAGAACCTATCCCTTATATTGGCCCCCTATCCCTCATCAAAACTTGAGAACTCACACCCCCTTAAAGAGCATTAGAGATTTTATAGGTTTGCTGTCAGTAGCCATTAAAGTGTCTGAAATAGGGATACTTTTTTCGAACGGACACAAAATCGTCTCCACTTCAAATTTTTAGCTAAATTTTTTTGTGCATGCCAAAAAAAATACAAGGATCATGTCTACCAAATTTGGGGCCAAAACTCCTTCGAAAAGAATTTTACAAAATCACGAACCGTAAAAAGTTTTAAAAATCGTGAAAAATAGAAAACAGGTCATCTTGCCACGAAACTTCACATGAAGGCTTAGGGTACCATTGTATGAATTTACAAGCCATAAAAATGGCATTGCCATGGCAGAAATATGAAGATGTGCCTGATCCCACCTATCACCCGATCGATCCACGGCTTGCGCATCCCACCTCTCTGGCCGATGTAGTGCCCATCCGCTCGTTTCATGGGTTGACTTAGGCATACGGAGTTCATTCCTAGTATAAGATCAGACCGAAACGAGGGTTGCGATAGCAGGACCCGTAGCGAGATCGACAGCACGCAGAGGGGGACTGGGTCGATCCTCAGCTTGCACATTCTGCCTCTTTGGCCGATTGAGCACCCGCACGCTCGTTTCATGGGTTGACTTAGGCATACGGAGTTCATCCCTAGTCTAAGCAAGTCTCGTTCATTCCTAGTATAAGATCAGACCGGATCGAGGGTTGCGGTAGCTAGACCTGCAGCAAGATTGGCATACGGAGTTCATTCCATGTCTAAGCCCTAACCGAACCGAGGTTGTGGCAGCGAGACCGACAGCGGGATCGACAGCATGCAGAGGGGGACCAGGCTGATTCCTGGCTTACGCATTATGCCTCTCCGAACAGCTCAGCGCCCGCATGCTCGTTTCGTGGATTGACTTAGGCATACGAAGTTCATTCCTAGTCTAAGCATACGGAGTTCATTCCCAGTCTAAGATCAAACTGGCCGCGAGATCGACACCAGCACGAAGAGGGGGACCACACCGATTCTCGACTTACGTATCCTGTCTCTCCGATCGGTTGAGCGCCCGTATGCTCGTTTCGTGGGTTGACTTAGGCATGTGGAGTTCATTCCTGATCTAAGCCCCAACCGAATCGAGGGACCCACAGTGGGATCGACAGCACGCAGAGGGAGGCTGGGCCGATCCTCGGCTTACGCATTTTGGCTCTCCGGTTGGCTGAGCGCCCACACGATCATTTCATGGGTTGACTTAGGCATGCAAAGTTCATTCCCGATCTATGCTCCAACCGAACCGAGGGACCCATAGCAGGATAGACAGCATGCAGAGGGGGGCCGAGCTGATCCTCAGCTTGTGCATTTTGGCTCTCCGACCGGTTGAGCGCCCGCATACTCGTTTTATGGGTTGACTTAGGCATACATAGTGCATTCATGGTCTCGACCAACCAAGGGCCAGAGGCTATCGAGAACCTATCCGTTATATTGGCCCCCTATCCCTCATCAAACCTCGAGAACTCACACCCCTTTAAGGGCATTTGAGATTTTATAGGTTTGCTGCCAGTAGCGATTAAAGTGTCTGAAATGGGGGTACTTTTTTCAAACGGTCACAAAATCTTCTCCACTTCAAGTTTTTAGCTGAATTTTTTTATGCATGCCAACAAAAAAACAAGGATCATGTCTACCAAATTTGGGCCAAAACTCCTTCTAAAAAAATTTTAAAAAATCCTGAACCGTAAAAAGTTTGAAAAATCATGAAAAATAGAAAACGGGTCGTCTTGCCACGAAACTTCACATGAAGGCTTAGGGGACCGTTGTATTAATTTATAAGCCATAAAAATGGCATTGGCACGGTAGAAATATGAAGATGTGCATGAACCCGCCTATCACCCGATCAATCCACGGCTTGCGCATCCCGTCTCTCTAGCCGGCGTAATGCCCATCCGCTCGTTTTATGGGTTGACTTAGGCATACAGACTTCATTCTCAGTCTAAGATCGGATCGGATCGAGGGTTGTGGTAGTAGGACCTGCAGTGGGATCGGCAGCACGTAGGGGGCACTGGGCCCATCCTCAGCTTGCACATTTTGCCTCTCTGGCCGACTGAGTGCCCGCACGCTCGTTTTGTGGGTTAACTTAGGCATACGGAGTTCATCCCCAGTCTAAGCAAGTCTCATTCATTCCCAGTCTAAGATCAGACCGAACCGAGGGTTGCGACAGTAGGATCAACAGCAAGATCGACAGCACGCAGGGGGGGACTAGGCCGATCCTCAACTTGCGCATTCTGCCTCTCCGACCGGCTGAGCACCCGCATGGTCATTTCATGGGTTGGCTTAGGCATACGGAGTTCATTCCATGTCTAACCCCCAGCAGAACAGAAGGTTGTGGCAGCGGGACCGGTAGTGGGATCGGCAGCACGCAGAGGGGGATCGGGTCGATCCCCGGCTTGCGCATTATGCCTCTCCGACTGGTTCAGCGCCCGCATGCTTGTTTTGTGGGTTGACTTAGGCATACAGAATTCATTCCCAGCCAAAGATCAGACCGGCAGCGGGATTGATAGCAGCACGAAGAGGGGGACCAGGCCGATCCTCAACTTGCGCATCCTGCCTCTCCGACCGACAAAGCGCTCGGACGTTCGTTTCGTGGGTTGACTTAGGCATGCGGAGTTCATTCCCGATCTAAGCCCAACCGGATCGAGGGATCCACAGCAGGATTGGCAGCATGCAGAGGGGGGCTGGGCCGATCCTTGGCTTGCGCATTTTGGCTCTTCGACCGACTGAACGCCTGCACGCTTGTTTCGTGGGTTGACTTAGGCATACGTAGTGCATTACCGGTCTCGATCAACCAAGGGCCAGAGGCTATCGAGAACCTACCCTTATATTGGCCTCCTATCCCTCATCAAACCTCGAGAACTCACACCCCCTTAAAGAGCATTTGAGATTTTATAGGTTTACTGCCTGTAGCCATTAAAGTGTCTGAAATGGGGACACTTTTTTCAAATGGTCACAAAATCTTCTCCACTTCGAGTTTTTAGCTGAATTTTTTTGTGCATGCCAACAGAAATACAAGGATCATGTCTACCAAATTTGGGGCTAAAAATCCTTCTAAAAAATTTTTAAAAAATCTTGAACCGTAAAAAGTTTCGAAAATCGTGAAAAATAGAAAACGGGTCGTCTTGCCACGAAACTTCACATGAAGGCTTTAGGGACTATTGTATGAATTTACAAGCCATAAAAATGGCGTTGGCATGGCAAAAATATGAAGATGAGCCTGAACGCACTTATTACCTAATCGATCCACGGCTTGCGCATCCTGCCTCTCTGGCCAGCGTAGTGCCCGTCCTCTCCTTTCGTGGGTTGACTTAGGCATACGAAGTTCATTCCCAGTCTAAGATCAGACCAGATCGAGGGTTGTGGTAGCAGGACCTGCAACGAGATCGACAGCACGTAGAGGGGCACCGGGTCGATCCCTGACTTGCACATTCTACCTCTCTGGCCGGTTGAGCACCCGCACGCTCATTTCGTGGGTTGACTTAGGCATACGGAGTTCATTCCCAGTCTAAGCAAGTCTCTTTCATCCCAGTCTAAGATTAGACCAGACCGAGGGTTGCGGCAACAGGACCAACAGCAGGATCGACAGCACGCAGGGGGGGACAGGGATCCCCGACTTATGCATTCAGCCTTTTCGAACGGTTGAGCACCCGCATGCTCGTTTCGTGGGTTGGCTTAGGGATATGGAGTTCATTCCATGTCTAAGCCCCAGTCGGATCGAAGGTTGTGGCAGCGGGACCAGCAGCGGGATTGATAGCACGCAGAGGGGGATCGGGCCGATCCTCGGCTTGCGTATTATGCCTTTTCGACTGGCTCAGCGCCCGCACGCTCGTTTCATGGGTTGACTTAGTTATACGGAGTTCATTCCTTCTAAGATCAGACCGAATCGAGGGTTACGGTAGCAAGACCCACAGCGGGATCGACAGCACGTAGTGGGGGACCGGGCCTATCCTCGGCTTGCACATTCTACCTCTTTGGCCGACTGAGCACCCACACCCTCGTTTTTTGGGTTGACTTAGGCATACGGAGTTCATCCCCAGTCTAAGCAAGTCTCGTTCATTCCCAGTCTAAGATCGGACCAGACCGAAGGTTGCGACAGCAGGACCAGCAGTAGGACGGACAGCACGGAAAGGAAGACCGGGCCAATCCCTGACTTGTGCATTCTACCTCTCAGATCGGTTAAGCGCTCGCACGCTCGTTTCATGGGTTGGCTTAGGCAGACGGAGTTCATTCCATGTCCAAGCCCCAGCCGAATCGAGGGTTGTGGTAGCGGGACCTGTAGCGAGATCGGCAGCACGTAAAAGGGGACCGGGCCAGTCCCTGGCTTACGTATTTTGCCTCTTCGACCGACTCAATGCCCGTACGCTCGTTTAATGGGTTGACTTTGGCATATGGAGTTCATTCCCAGTCTAAGCATACGGAGTTCATACCCAGTCTAAGATCAGACTGGCAATGGGATCGGTAGTAGCATGCAGAGGGGGATCGGGCCGATCCTTGACTTGAGCATCTTGCCTCTCCGATCGACTGAGCGCTCGCACGCTTGTTTCGTGAGTTGACTTAGGCATGCGGACTTCATTCCCGGTCTAAGCCCCAATCGAATCGAGGGACCCGTAGCGAGATTGGCAGCATGCAGAGGAGGGCCAAGCCGATCCTTGGCTTATGCATTCTAGCTCTCCGACTGGCTGAGCGCCCGTATGCTCATTTCATGAGTTAACTTAGGCATACGTAGTGCATTCCTGGTCTCGACCAACCAAGGGCCAAAGGCTATTGAGAACCTATCCCTTATATTGGCCCCGTATCCCTCATCAAACCTCGGGAACTCACACCCACTTAAAGAGCATTTGAGATTTTATAAGTTTGCTGCTAGTAGCCATTAATGTGTCTGAAATGGGGACATTTTTTTCAAATAGTCACAAAATCTTCTCCATTTCAAGTTTTTAGCTGAATTGTTTTGTGCATGCCAACAAAAATACAAGGATCATGTGTACCAAATTTGGGGCCAAAACTCCTTCTAAAAAAATTTTCAAAAATCCTGAACCACAAAAAGTTTCAAAAATCATGAAAAAAAGAAAATGGGTCACCTTGCCACGAAACTTCACATGAAGGCTTAGAGGACCGTTGTACGAATTTACAAGCCATAAAAATGGCATTGGCATGGCAGAAATATGAAGATGTGCCTGAACCCACCTATCACCTGATCGATCCACGGCTTGCGCATCCCGCCACTCTAGCCGACGTAGTGCCCGTCCGCTCATTTCGTGGGTTGACTGAGGCATACGGAGTTCATTCCTAGTCTAAGATCAGATCAGATCGAGGGTTGCAGTAGCATGACCCGTAGCTGGATCGGCAGCACGGAGAGGGGGACCGGGCCGATCCCCGGCTTGCACATTCTATCTTTCTAGTCAGCTGAGCGCTCGCAAGCTCGTTTCTTGGGTTGACTTAGGCATACGGAGTTCATCCCCAGTCTAAGCAAGTCTCATTCATTCTCAGTCTAACATCGAACCAGATAGAAGGTTGTGGCAGCAGGACCAACAGCAGGATCGATCGCACGTAGGGGAGACCAGGCCGATCTCCGACTTACGCATTCTGCCTCTTCTGCCGGTTAAGTGCTCGCACGCTCATTTCGTGGGTTGGCTTGGGCATCTGGAGTTCATTCCATGTCTAAGCCCTAGCCGGACCAAGGGTTGTGGCAGTGGGACCGATAGCGGGATTGACAGGACGTAGAGGGGGATGGGCTGATCCCCAGCTTGTGTATTATGCCTCTCCGACCGGCTCAGCACCCGTACTCTTGTTTCATGGGTTAACTTAGGCATACGGAGTTCATTCCCAGTCTAAGCATACGGAGTTCATTCCTAGTCTAAGATCGGATCGGTAGCGGGATTGACAGCAGCACGCAGAGGGGGATCGGGCCAATCCTCGACTTGCACATCCTGCCTCTCCGACCGGCTGGGCGCCCGCACGCTCGTTTCGTGGGTTGACTTAGGCATGTGGAGTTCATTCTCGGTCTAAGCCCCAACCGGATCGAGGGACCCGCAACGAGATCGACAGCACGTAGAGGAGGGCCAAGCCAATCCTCGGCTTGCACATTCTGGCTCTCTGGCCGGCTGAACGTCCGCACGCTCGTTTCATGGGTTGACTTAGGCATACGTAGTGCATTCCCGATCTCGACCAAGCAAGGGCCAGAGGCTATCGAGAACCTATCCCTTATATTGGCCCCTTATCCCTCATCAAACCTCGAGAACTGACACCCCCTTAAAGAGCATTTGAGATTTTATAGGTTTGCTGCCAGTAGCCATTAAAGTGTCTGAAATGGGGACACTTTTTTCAAACGGTCACAAAATCTTCTCCACTTTGAGTTTTTAGCTGAATTTTTTTGTGCATGCCAACAAAAATACAAGGATCATTTCTACTAAATTTGGGGCCAATAGTCCTTCTAAAAAAATTTTTAAAAATCCTGAATCGAAAAAAGTTTTAAAAATCGTGAAAAATAGAAAACGAGTCGTCTTGCCACGAAACTTCACGTGAAGGCTTAGGGCACCATTGTATGAATTTACAAGCCATAAAAATGGCATTGGCACAGCAGAAATATGAAGATGTGCCTAAACCCACCTATCACCCGATCGATCCATGGCTTGCGCATCTTGTCTCTTTGGCCGGCGTAGTTCCCGTCTGCTCGTTTCGTGGGTTGACTTAGGCATACAGAGTTCATTCCTAGTCTAAGATCAGATCGGATTGAGGATTGCGGTGGAAGGACCCGCAGCAGGATCGACAGCACGTAGATAGGGATCGGACCGATCCCCGACTTGCACATTCTTCCTCTCTGGTCGACTGAGCGCCTGCACGCTCATTTCGTGGGTTGACTTAGGCATACGGTGTTCATCCCAAGTCTAAGCAAGTCTCGTTCATTCCTAGTCTATGATTGGATTGGACCGAAGGTTGTGACAGTAGGACCAGCAGCAGGATCGACAATACGCAGGGGGGACCGGGTCGATCCCCGACTTGCGCATTTTGCCTCTCCCATTGGTTGAGCGCCCGCACGCTCGTTTCGTGGGTTGGCTTAGGCATACAGAGTTCATTCCATGTCTAAGCCCCAACTGGATTGAGGGTTGTGGTAGTGGGACCGACAGCGGGATCGAAGCACACAGAGGGGGACCGAGCCAATCCTCGGCTTGTGCATTATACCTTTCAGACTAGCTCAGCGCCCGCACGCTCGTTTCGTGGGTTGACTTAAGCATACGGAGTTCATTGCCAGTCTAAGCGTACGAAGTTCATTCCCAGTATAAGATCAGATCGGCAGCGAGATCGATAGCAGTAGGCAGAGGGGGACTGGGTCGATCTTCGACTTGCGGATCTTGCCTCTCCGACCGGCTAAGTGCCCGCACGCTCGTTTCATGGGTTGACTTAGGCATGCGAAGTTCATTCCCGATCTAAGCCCCAACCGGACCGAGGGACCCGTAGCGGGATCGACAGCACGCAGAGGGGGGCAAAGTTGATCCTCGACTTACACGTTCTGGCTCTTCGACCGGTTGAGTGCCCGTACGCTCGTTTCATGAGTTGACTTAGGCATACGTAGTGCATTCTCGGTCTCGACCAACCAAGGGCCAGAGGCTATCGAGAACCTATCCCTTATATTGGCCCCCTATCCCTCATCAAACCACGAGAACTCACACCCATTTAAAGAGCATTTGAGATTTTATAGGTTTGCTACCAGTAGCCATTAAAACGTCTGAAATGGGGATACTTTTTTCAAATGGTCACAAAATCTTCTCCGCCTCAAGTTTTTAGCTGAATTTTTTTGTGCAAGCCAACAAAAATACAAGGATCATGTCTACCAAATTTGGGGCCAAAACTCCTAAAAAATTTTTAAAAAATCCCGAACTGTAAAAAGTTTCAAAAATCGTGAAAAATAGAAAACGGGTCATCTTGCCACGAGACTTCACATGAAGGCTTAGGGGACCATTGTATCAATTTACAAGCCATAAAAATTGCATTGGCACGGTAGAAATATAAAGATCTGCCTGAACCCACCTATCACCCGATCGATCCACAGCTTGCGCATCCCGTCTCTCTAGCCGATGTAATGCCCGTCCGTTCATTTCATAGGTTGTCTTAGGCATACGAACTTCATTCCCAGTATAAGATCAGACCGGATCGAGGGTTGTGGTAGTAGGACTCGCAGCAAGATCGCCAGCATGCAGAGGGGGACCGAGCTGATCCTCGGCTTGCACATTCTGCCTCTCTGGTCGGCTTGAGCGCCCGCACGCTCGTTTCGTTGGTTGGCTTAGGCATATAGAGTTCATTCCATGTCTAAGCAAGTGTAATTCATTCCCAGTCTAAGATCGGACCAGACCGAGGGTTGCAGTAGTAGGACCAGCAGCAGGATCGGTAGCACGCAGGGGGGGACCGAGTCGATCCCCGACTTACGCATTCTGCCTCTCCGACCGCTTGAGCGGCCGCACGCTTGTTTCATTGGTTGGCTTAGGCATATAGAGTTCATTCCATGTCTAGGCCCCAGTCAGACCGAGGGTTGTGGCAGTGGGACCGACAGCATGCAGAGGGGGATCGGGCCGATCCCTGGCTTGTGCATTACACCTCTCCGATCGGCTTAGCGCCCACATGCTCGTTTTGTGGGTTGACTTAGGCATACTAAGTTCATTCCCAGTCTAAGCATACGGAGTTCATTCCCAGTCTAAGATCAGATCGGTAGAGGGATCGACAGCAGCACGTAGAGGGGGACCAGGTCGATCCTCTCCTTGCGCATCCTGCCTCTCCGGCCAGTTGAGCGCACGCACGCTCGTTTCGTGGGTTGACTTAGGCATGCGGAGTTCATTCTTGGTCTAAACCCCTACCAGACCGAGGGACCCATAGCGGGATCGACAGCACATAGAGGACGGCCGGGCCAATCCTCGGCTTGCGCATTCTGGCTCTCCGGTCGGTTGAGCGCCCGTACGCTCGTTTCATGGGTTGACTTAGGCATACATAGTGCATTCCCGATCTTGACCAACCAAGGGCCAGAGGCTATCGAGAACCTATCCCTTATATTGGCCCCTTATCCCTCATCAAACCTCGAGAACTCACACCCCCTTAAGAGATTTTATAGGTTTGCTGCCAGTAGCAATTAAAGTGTCTGAAATGGGGACACATTTTTCAAACGGTCACAAAATCTTCTCCACTTCGAGTTTTTAGCTGAATTTTTTTGTGCATGCCAAAGAAAATACAAGGATCATGTCTATCAAATTTGGGGCCAAAAATCCTTCTAAAAAAATTTTAAAAAATCTCGAACCGTAAAAAGTTTCAAAAATCGTGAAAAATAGAAAATGGGTCGTCTTGCCATGAAACTTCACATGAAGGCTTAGGGGACCATTGTATGAATTTACAAGCCATAAAAATGGCATTGGCATGGAAAAAATATAAAGATGTGCCTGAACCCACCTATCATCCGATCGATCCACGGCTTGCGTATCCTGCCTCTCTGGCCGGCGTAGTGCCCGTCTGCTTATTTTGTGGGTTGACTTAGGCATACGGAGTTCATTCCCAGTCTAAGATTAGATCGGATCAAGGGTTGCAGCAGTAGGACCTGTAACGGGATCAGTAGCACGCAGAGGGGGACCGAACCGATCCCCGGCTTGCACATTGTGCCTCTCTGGCTGGCTGAGCACCCGCACGCTCGTTTCGTGAGTTGACTTAGGCATACGAAGTTCATCCCCAGTCTAACCAAGTCTCGTTCATTGCCAGTCTAAGATCGGATCAGATCGAGAGTTACAGCACCAGGACCAGCAGCAGGATCAAAGCACGCAGGGGGGCCAGGCCGATTCTTGACTTGCACATTCTGTCTCTCTGGTCGATTAAGCACCCACACGCTCGTTTCATTGGCTTAGGCATGTGAAGTTCATTCCATGTCGAAGCTCGAGCCAGACCGAGGGTTGTGGCAGTGGGACCGACAGCGGGATCAGCAGCACGTAGAAGGGGATCAGGCCGATCCCCGACTAGCTCATTATGCCTCTCCGAGCAGCTCAGTGCTTGCACACTCGTTTAATGGGTTGACTTAGGCATGCAGAGTTCATTCCCAGCCTAAGCATACGGAGTTCATTCCCAGTCTAAGATCGGACCGACAACGAGATCGACAGCAGCACGCAGAGCCGATCATCGGCTTACGCATACTGCCTTTTCAACCGACTAAGTGCCTGCACATTCGTTTCGTGGGTTGACTTAGGCATGCGGAGTTCATTGCCGGTCTAAGCCCCAACCAGACCGAGGGACCCGCTGCGAGATCTGTAGCACCCAGAGGGGGGCCGAGTCGATCGTCGCTTGTGCATTCTGGCTCTCCGACTGGCTGAGCGCTCGTACGCTCGTTTAATAGGTTGACTTAGGCATACGCAGTGCATTCCCGGTCTCGACCAACCAAGGGCCAGAGGCTATCGAGAACCTATCCCTTATATTGGCCCGCTATCCCTCATCAAACCTTGAGAACTCACACCCCCTTAAAGAGCATTTGAGATTTTATAGGTTTGCTGCCAGTAGCCATTAAAGTGTCTGAAATGGGGACACTTTTTTCAAACGGTCACAAAATCTTTTCCACTTGCGCATTCTGCCTTTCTGATCGGTTGAGCGCCCGCACGCTCGTTCCATGGGTTGGCTTAGGCATACGGAGTTCATTCCATGTCTGAGCCCCAGTCGGACCAAGGGTTGTGGTAGCAGGATCGACAGCACGTAGAGAGGGACCGGACCGATCCCCGGCTTGCACATTATGCCTCTCCGACCGGCTCAACGCCCGCATGCTCATTTCATGGGTTGACTTAGGCATACGGAGTTCATTCCCAGTCTAAGCATCGGAGTTCATTTCCCAGTCTAAGATTGAACCGGCAGTGGGATCGATAGCAGCACGCAGAGGGGGACTGGGTCGATCCCCAGCTTGCACATGATGCCTCTCCGATCGACGCAGTGCCCTAACGCTTGTTTTGTGGGTTGACTTAGGCATACGGAGTTCATTCCCAGTCTAAGCATACGGAGTTTATTCCCAGTCTAAGATCAGACCGACAACGAGATCGACAGTAGCACGTAGAGGGGGACCAGGCTGATCCTCGACTCGTGCATCCTACCTTTCTGGTCGACTGAGCGCCCGCACGCTCGTTCCGTGGGTTGACTTAGGCATACGTAGTGCATTCCTGGTCTTGACCAACCAAGTGCCAGAGGCTATCAAGAACCTATCCCTTATATTGGCCCCCTATCCCTCATGAAACCTTGAGAACTCACTCCCCCATAAAGAGCATTTGAGATTTTATAGGTTTGCTGCCAGTAGCCATTAAAGTGTCTGAAATGGGGGCACTTTTTTCAAACGGTCACAAAATCTTCTCCACTTCAAGTTTTTAGCTGAATTTTTTTATGCATGCCAAAAAAAATACAGGGATCGTGTCTACCAAATTTGGGGCCAAAACTCATTCTAAAAAAATTTTAAAAAACCCAAAACCGCAAAAAGTTTGAAAAATCATGAAAAATAGAAAACGGGTCGTCTTGCCACGAAACTTCACATGAAGGCTTAGGGGACCATTGTATGAATTTACAAGCCATAAAAATGGCATTGGCATGGCAAAAATATGAAGATGTGCCTGAACCCACCTATCCCCCGATCGATCTAAGGCTTGCGCATCCCGCCTCTTTGGCCGGCGTAGTGCTCATCTGCTCGTTTCGTGGGTTGACTTAGGCATACAGAATTCATTCCCAGTCTAAGATCAGACCGGATCGAGGGTTGTGGTAGCAGGACCCGCAACGAGATTGGCAACACGCAGAGGGGGACCAGGTCGATCCCCGGCTTGCACATTCTACCTCTCTGGCCGGCTGAGCGCCCGTACGCTCATTTCATGGGTTGACTTAGGCATACGGAGTTCGTCCCCAATCTAAGCAAGTCTCGTTCATTCCCAATCTAAGATCAGATCAGATCGAGGGTTGCAATAGTAGGACCAGCAGCAGGCTTAGTAGGATGCAGGAAGGGATCGGGCCGATCCCTGACTTGCACATTCTGCCTCTCCAATCGGTTGAGCGCCCGCACGCTTGTTTTGTGGGTTGGCTTAGGCATACCGAGTTCATTCCATGTTTAAGCCACAGCCAGACCGATGGTTGTGGTAGTGGGACCGACAGCAGGATCAGCAGCATGCAGAGGGAGATCGGGCTGATCCCCGGCTTACGCATTATGCCTCTCCAATCGGTTCAGTGCCCGCATGCTCTTTTCGTGGGTTAACTTAGGCATACGAAGCTCATTCCCAGTCTAAGCATACAGAGTTCATTCCCAATCTAAGATCAGACTGGTAGTGAGATCGGTAGCAGCACGCAGAGAGGGACCGGGCCGATCCTCAACTTGCGCATCCTACCTCTCCGGTCAGCTGCACGCCCGCACGCTCGTTTTGTGGGTTGACTTAGGCATCCAAAGTTCATTCCTGATCTAAGCCCCAATCAGACCGAGGGACCCATAGCGAGATCGACAGTACGTAGAGGGGGGCCAAGCCAATCCTCGCCTTGCGCATTCTGACTCTCCGATCGGTTGAGCGCCCGCACGCTCGTTTCATGGGTTAACTTAGGCATACGTAGTGCATTCCCAGTCTTGACCAACCAAGGGCCAGAGGCTATCGAGAACCTATCCCTTATATTGGCCCCCTATCCCTTATTAAACTTCGAGAACTCACACCCCCTTAAAGAGCATTTGAGATTTTATAGGTTTACTGCCAGTAACCATTAAAGTGTCTGAAATGGGGACACTTTTTTCAAACGGTCACAAAATCTTCTCCACTTCGAGTTTTTAGCTGAATTTTTTTATGCATGCCAACAAAAATACAAGGATCATGTCTTCCAAATTTGGGGCAAAAAATCCTTCCAAAAAATTTTTAAAAAATCCCGAACCGTAAAAAGTTTCAAAAATCATGAAAAATAGAAAACGGGTTGTCTTGCCGCGAAACTTCACATGAAGGCTTAGAGGACCATTGTATGAATTTGCAAGCCATAAAAATGGCATTGGCATGGCAGAAATATGAAGATGTGCCTGAACCCACTTATCACCTGTTCGATCCATAACTTGCGCATCTCGCCTCTCTGGCCGACATAGTGCCCATCTGCTCGTTTTATGGGTTGACATAGGCATACAGAGTTCATTCCCAATCTAAGATCAGATCAGATCAAGGGTTGCGATAGCAGGACCCGTAGCGGGATCTACAGCATCCAAAGGGGGATCGAGCCGATCCCCGACTTGCACATTCTGCCTCTCTGGCCGGTTGAGCACACGCACACTCATTTCATGGGTTAATTTAGGCATACGGAGTTCATCCTCAATCTAAGCAAGTCTTGTTCATTCCCAATCTAAGATTGGACTAGACCGAGGGTTACAGCAGCAAGAGCAGCAGTAGGATCGGTAGAGCACATTGGGGGGGATCGGGTCGATCCCCGACTAGCGCATCCTGCCTCTTCGATCGGTTGAGCGCCCTCACGCTCATTTCGTGGGTTGGCTTAGGCATACGAAGTTCATTCCATGTCTAAGCCCCAACCGGACCGAGGGTTATTGCAGCGGGACCGACAATGGGATCGATAGCACGCAGAGTGGGACCGGGCGATCCCCGGCTTACGCATTATGTCTCTCCGATTGGCTCAACACCCAAATGCTCGTTTCATGGGTTGACTTAGGCATACGGAGTTCATTCCCCATCTAAACATATGGAGTTCATTCCCAGACTAAGATCGGACCGACAGCAGGATCGGCAGCAGCACGCAGAGGGGGACCAGGCCAATCCTCGTCTTGCGCATCCTGCCTCTCCGGCCGGCTGAGCGCCCGCATGCTCGTTTCGTGGGTTGACTTAGGCATACGGAGTTTATTCCCGATCTAAGCCCCAACCAGATTGAGGGACCCACAACGGGATCGATAGCACGTAGAGGGGGCCGGGCCGATCCTCGGCTTGTGCATTCTGGCTCTCCGACCGGTTGAGCGCCCGTACACTCGTTTTATGGGTTGACTTAGGCATACGTAGTGCATTCCCGGTCTCGACCAGCCAAGGGCCAGAGGCTATCGAGAACCTATCCCTTATATTGGCCCCTTATCCCTCATTAAACCTCAAGAACTCACACCCCCTTGAAGAGAATTTGAGATTTTATAGGTTTGCTGTCAGTAGCCATTAAAGTGTTAGAAATGGGACACTTTTTTCAAACGGTCACAAAATCTTCTCCACTTTGATTTTTTAGCTAAATTTTTTTGTGCATGCCAACAAAAATACAAGGATCTTTTCTACCAAATTTGGGGCCAAAACGCCTTCTAAAAAAATTCTAAAAAATCCTAAATCGTAAAAAGTTTCCAAAATCATGAAAAATGGAAAGCGGGTCGTCTTGCCATAAAACTTCACATGAAGGCTTAGCGGACCATTGTATGAATTTACAAGCCATAAAAATGGCATTGGCATGGCAGAAATATAAAGATGTGCCTGAACCCACCTATCACCCGATCAATCCACGGCTTGCGCATCCCGCCTCTCTGGCCGACGTAGTGCCCATCCGCTTGTTTTACGGGTTGACTTAGGCATACAGAGTTCATTCCCAGTCTAAGATCGGACCGGATTGAGGGTTGCGGCAATAAGACCCGCAGCGGGATCGACAGCACGCAGAGGGGGACCGGGCCGATCCCCGACTTGCACATTCTGCCTCTCTGGTCGGCTGAGCGCCCGCACGCTCTTTTCGTGGGTTGACTTAAACATACGGAGTTCATCCCCAGTCTAAGCAAGTCTCGTTCATTCCCAATCTAAGATCGAACTGGACCGAGGGTTACAGCAGCAGGACCAGCAGTAGGATCAGCAGCATGCAGGGGGGACCGGGTCGATCCCCATCTTGCGCATTCTGCCTCTTCGGTTGGTGGAGCACCCGCACACTCGTTTCCTGGGTTGGCTTAGGCATATGGAGTTCATTCCATGTCTAAGCCCCAACCGGACCGAGGGTTGTGGCAGCGGGACCGGCAGCGGGATCGATAGCATACAAAGGGGGACAGGGCCAATCCCCAGCTTGTGCATTATGCCTTTTCGACCGGTTCAGCGCCCGCACGCTCGTTTCATGGGTTGACTTAGGCATACGAAGTTCATTCCCAGTCTAAGCATACAGAGTTCATTCCCAGTCTAAGATCAGATCGGCAGCGGGATCGGCAGTAGCACGCAGAGGGGGACCAGGCTGATCCTCGACTTACAATCCTACCTCTCCGACAGACTGAGCGCCCGTACGCTCATTTCATGGGTTGACTTAGGCATGCAGAATTCATTCCCGGTCTAAGCTCCAACTGGACCAAAGGACCTGCAGCTGGATCGGTAGTGCACAGAGGGGGGCCAGGCCGATCATCAGCTTGAGCATTCTGGCTCTTCGATCGGCTGAACGCCTGCACGCTCGTTTCATGGGTTGACTTAGGCGTATGTAGTGCATTCCCGATCTCAACCAACCAAAGGCCAGTGGCTATCGAGAACCTATCCCTTATATTGGCCCCCTATCCCTCATCAAACCTTGAGAACTCACAACCCCTTAAAGAGCATTTGAGATTTTATAGGTTTACTGCCAGTAGCCATTAAAGTGTCTGAAATGGAGACACTTTTTTCAAACAGTCACAAAATATTCTCCACTTCGAGTTTTTAGCTGAATTTTTTTTTGCATTCCAACAAAAATACAACGATCATGTCTACCAAATTTGGGGCCAAAACTCCTTGTAAAAAAGTTTTAAAAAATCTCGAACCGTAAAAAGTTTCAAAAATCGTGAAAAATAGAAAACATGTCGTCTTGCCATGAAACTTCACATGAAGGCTTAGGGGACCATTGTATGAATTTACAAGCCATAAAAATGGCATTGGCATGGCAGAAATATGAAGATGTGCCTGAACCCACATATCACCTGATCGATCCACAGCTTGCACATCCCGCCTCTCTGGCCGGCTGAGCGCCCGCACGCTCGTTTCGTGGGTTGACTTAGGCATACGAAGTTTATTCCCAATCTAAGATTGGATCGAATAAAAGGTTGCAGCAACAAGGCTCACAGCGGGATCGGCAGGACGCAGAGGGGGATCGGGCCGATCCTCGACTTGCACATCCTACCTCTTCGATCAACTG
Source organism: Durio zibethinus (assembly GCF_047325235.1). Classification (NCBI taxonomy): domain Eukaryota; kingdom Viridiplantae; phylum Streptophyta; class Magnoliopsida; order Malvales; family Malvaceae; genus Durio; species Durio zibethinus. The sequence continues at coordinate 14,718,455 of NC_143184.1, read as the reverse complement.
AGCACCCGCACCCTCGTTTCGTGGGTTGATTTAGCCATGCGGAATTCATTCCTAGTCTAAGCCCAAACCAGATTGAGGGACCCACAACAGGATCGGTAGCACACAGAAGGGGGCCGAGTCAATCATCGACTTGTGCATTCTGGCTCTTCGGTCGGCTGAACGCTCGTACGCTCGTTTCAGAGGTTGACTTAGGCATACGTGGTGCATTCTCGGTCTCGACCAACCAAGTGCCAGAGGCTATCGAGAACCTATCCCTTATGTTGGCCCCCTATCCCTCATCAAACCTCGAGAATTCACTCCCCCTTAAAGAGCATTTGAGATTTTATAGGATTGCTGCCAGTAGCCATTAAAGTGTCTGAAATGAGGACACTTTTTTCAAACGGTCACAAAATCTTCTCCACTTCGAGTTTTTAGTGAAATTTTTTTGTGCACGCCAACAAAAATACAAGGATCACGTCTACCAAATTTAGGGCCAAAAGTCCTTCTAAAAAAATTTTAAAAAATCTCGAACCATAAAAAGTTTCAAAAATCGTGAAAAGTAGAAAACGGGTCGTCTTGCCACGAAACTTCACATGAAGGATTATGGGACCATTGTATGAATTTACAAGCCATAAAAATGGCATTGGCAGGGTAGAAATATGAAGATGTGCCTGAACGCACCTATCACCCGATCGATCCACAGCTTACGCATCCTACCTCTTTGGTCGACGTAATGCCCGTCCGCTCGTTTCATGGGTTAACTTACGTATACGAAGTTCATTCTTAGTCTAAGATCAGATCGGATTGAGGGATGCGACAGCAGGACCTGCTTGCACATTCTGCCTCTCTGGTCGGTTGAGTGCCCGCACGCTCGTTTCGTGGGTTGACTTAGGCATACGGAGTTCATCCCCTGTCTAAGCAAGTCTCGTTCATTCCCAGTCTAAGATCGGATCGGACCGAGGGTTGCGACAGCAGGACCAGCAGCAGGATCACCAGCACGTAAGGGGGACCGGGCCGATCTCTGACTTAGGCATTCTGCCTCTCCGGTCGGTTGAGAACTCGCACGCTCATTTTATGGATTGCCTTAGGCATACAGAGTTCGTTCCATGTCTAAGCCCCAACCGGACTGAGGGTTGTGGCAGCGGGATCGGTAACACGCAGAGAGGGACTGGGCTGATCCCCGACTTACGCATTATGCCTCTTCGACCGGCTCAGTGCCCACACGCTCCTTTCATGGGTTGACTTAGGCATACGGAGTTCATTCCCATTCTAAGATAGGATTGACAGCGGGATCGACAGTAGCACGCAGAGGGGGATCGGACCGATCCTTGGCTTGCGCATCCTGCCTCTCCGATCAGCTCAGGGCCCGCATGCTCATTTCGTGGAGTGATTTAGGCTTGCGGAGTTCATTCCTGGTCTAAACCCCAACCGGACCGAGGGACCTACAGCGGGATCGACAGCACACAGACGAGGGCCAAGCCGATCCTCAACTTGTGCATTCTGGCTCTTCGACCGGTTGAGCGCTCGCATGCTCGTTTCATGGGTTAACTTAGGCAAACGTAGGGCATTCCCAGTCTCGACCAACCAAGGGCCAGAGGCTATCGAGAACCTATCCCTTATATTGGCCCCCTATCCCTCATCAAACCTTGGGAACTCACACTCCCTTAAAGAGCATTTGAGATTTTATAGGTTTGCTGCTAGTAGCCATTAAAGTGTCTAAAATGAGGACACTTTTTTCAAACGGTCACAAAATCTTCTCCACTTCGAGTTTTTAGCTGAGTTTTTTTATGCATGCCAACAAAAATACAAGGATCATGTCTACCAAATTTGGGGCCAAAACTCCTTCTAAAAAAATTTTAAAAACTCTCAAACCGTAAAAAGTTTCAAAAATTGTAAAAAGTAGAAAACGGGTCGTCTTGCCACGAAACTTCACATGAAGGCTTAGGGGACCATTGTGTGAATTTACAAGCCATAAAAATGGCATTGGTAGGGCAAAAATATGAAGATGTGCCTGAACCCACCTATCACCTGATCGATCCACGGCTTGCGCATCCCGCCTCTCTGGCCGACGTAGTGCCCGTCCGTTCGTTTCATGGGTTGAGTTAGGCATACGGAGTTCATTCCCAGTCTAAGATCAGACCGGATCGAGGGTTTCGATAGCAAGACCCGTAACGAGATTGATAGCATGCAGAGGGGGATCGGGCCGATCCCCGACTTGCACATTATGCCTTTCTGGCCAGCTGAACGTCCGCACGCTTGTTTCATGGGTTGACTTAGGCATACAGAGTTCATCCCCAGTCTAAGCAAGTCTCATTCATTCCCAATCTAAGATTAGACCAGACCAAGGGTTGCTGCAGCAGGACCAGCAACAGGATCGACAGCACGCAGGGGGGACCGAGCCAATCCCCGACTTGTGAATTCTGCCTCTCTGGCCGGTTGAACGCCCGTACGCTCGTTTAATGGGTTGGCTTAGGAATACGAAGTTCATTCTAAGTCTAAGCCCCAGCCAGACCGACGGTTGTGGCAGCGGGACCGACAGCATGCAGAGCGGGACCGAGCCGATCCTCGGCTTGCGCATTATGCCTCTTCGATCGGCTCAGCGCCCGCACGCTCGTTTCGTGGGTTGATTTAGGCATACGGAGTTCATTCCCAATCTAAGCATATGGAGTTCTTTACCAGTCTAAGATAGGACTAGCAGCAGGATCGGTAACAGCATGCAGAGGGGATCAGGCTGATCCTCGGCTCACGCATCCTCCCTCTTTGGCCGACTGAATGCCCGCACGCTCGTTTCGTGGGTTGACTTAGGCATGCAGAGTTCATTCTCGATCTAAGCCCTAACAAGACCGAGGGACCTACAGCGGGATCAGTAGCATGCAGAGGGGGTTGGGCCGATCCTCGGCTTGTGCATTCTGGCTCTTCGACTGGTTGAGCGCCCGCACGCTCGTTTCATGGGTTGACTTAGGCATACGTAGTGCATTCCCAATCTCGACCAACCAAGGGCCAGAGGCTATCGAGAACCTATCCCTTATATTGGCTCCCTATCCCTCATCAAACCTCGAAAACTCACACCCCCTTAACGAGCATTTGAGATTTTATAGGTTTGCTGCCAGTAGCAATTAAAGTGTTTGAAATGGGGACACGTTTTTCAAACGGTCACAAAATCTTCTCCACTTCGATTTTTTAGTTGAATTTTTTTGTGCATGCCAAAAAAAATACAAGGATTATGTCTACCAAATTTGGGCCCAAAAATCCTTCTAGAAAAATTTTAAAAAATCTCGAATCGTAAAAAGATTCAAAAATCATGAAAAATAGAAAACGGGTCGTCTTGCCACGAAACTTCACATGAAGGCTTAGGGGACCATTGTATGAATTTACAAGCCATAAAAATGGCATTGGCAGGGCAAAAATATGAAGATGTGCCTGAACCCACCTATCACTCGATCGATCCACAGCTTGTGCATCCCGCCTCTCTGGCCGACGTAGTGCCCGTCCTCTCGTCTCGTGGGTTGACTAAGGCATATGGAGTTCATTCCCAATCTAAGATCAGACCGGATCAAGGGTTAAGGCAACAGGACCTGCAGCGAGATCGATAGCACGTAGAAGGGGACCGAGCCAATCCCTGGCTTGCACATTCTGCCTCTCTAGCTGGCTGAGGGCCCGCATGCTCGTTTTGTGGGTTGACTTAGGCATACGGAGTGCATCCCTAGTCTAACCAAGTCTCATTCATTGCCAGTCTAAGATCAGATCAGATCAAAGGCTACGACAGTAGGACCAGCAGTTGGATCAGCAGCACGCAGGGGGGACCGGGTTGATCCCTGACTTGCGCATTCTGCCTCTCCGACCGGTTGAGCGCCTGCACGCTCGTTTCATGGGTTGGCTTAGGCATACGGAGTTCATTCCATGTCTAAACCCCGGCCGGATCGAGGGTTGTGGCAGCGGGACCGGTAGTGGGATCGACAGCACGAAAAGGGGGATCGGGTCAATCCCCAGCTCACACATTATGCCTCTTTTACTGGCTCAGCGCCGACACGCTCATTTCATTGGTTGACTTAGGCATACGAAGTTCATTCCCAGTCTAAGCATATGGAGTTCATTCCCAGTCTAAGATCGGACCGACAGCGGGATTGGCAGTAGCACGCAGAGGGGGAACGGGCCGATCTTTGGCTTGCGCATCCTACCTTTCCCGTCGACTGAGCGCCCGCACACTCATTTCCTGTGTTGACTTAGTAATACGGAGTTCATTCTCGATCTAAGCCCCAATCAGACTGCGGGACCCGACATGGGATCGGCAGCATGCAGAGGGGGGTCGGGTCGATCCTTGGTTTACGCATTTTGGCTCTCCGATCGGTTGAGCGCCTGCACACTCGTTTCATGGGTTGACTTAGGCATACGTAGTGCATTCCCGGTCTCGACCAACCAAGGGCCAGAGGCTATCGAGAACCTATCCCTTATATTGGCCCCCTATCCCTCATCAAACCTCGAGAACTCACACCTCTTAAAGAGCATTTGAGATTTTATAGGTTTGCTGCCAGTAGCTATTAAAGTGTCTGAAATGGGGACACTTTTTCAAACGGTCACAAAATCTTCTCCACTTCGAGTTTTTAGCTGAATTTTTTTGTGCATTCCAACAAAATACAAGGATCATGTCTACCAAATTTGAGGCCAAAACCCCTTCTAAAAAAATTTTAAAAAATCTTGAACCACAAAAAGTTTCAAAAATCATGAAAAATAGAAAACGGGTCGTCTTGCCACGAAAATTCACATGAAGGCTTAGGGGACCATTGTATGAATTTACAAGCCATAAAAATGGCATTGGCATGATAGAAATATGAAGATGTGCCTAAACCCACCTATCACCCGATCGATCCACGGCTTACGCATCCTTTCTCTCTGGCTGGCATTGTGCCTGTTTGCTCATTTCGTGGGTTGACTTAGGCATACGGAGTTCATTCCCAGTCTAAAATCGAACTGGATCGAGGGTTACGACAGCAAGACCCGTAACGGGATGGGTAGCACGCAGATGGGGACCGGATCGATCCTCGACTTGCACATTCTGCCTCTCTGGCTGACTGAGCGCTCGTACGCTCGTTTTATAGGTTGACTTAGGCATACGGAGTTCATCCCCAGTCTAAGCAAGTCTCGTTCATTCTCAGTCTAAGATCGGACTGGACCGAAGGTTACGGCAATAGGACCAGCAGTAGGATCGGTAGCATGTAGGGAGGGACCGGGCCGATCCCTGACTTATGAATTTTACCTTTTCGATCGGTTAAGCACCCGCACGCTCATTTCGTGGGTTGGCTTAGGCATACAGAGTTCATTCCATGTCTAAGCCTCAACTGGATCGAGGGTTATGGTAGCGGGACCGACAGCGGGATCGACAGCACGCAGAGGGGGACCGGGCCGATCCATGGCTTACGCATTATGCCAGTCCGATCGACTCAGTGCCCGCACGCTAGTTTCATGGGTTGACTTAGGCATCCGGAGTTCATTCCCAGTCTAAGCATACGGAGTTCATTCCTAGTCTAAGATCAGACCGACAGCGGGATTGGCAGTAGCACGCAGAGGGGGATCGGGTCGATCCTCGACTTGCGCATCCTGCCTCTCAGGCCGGCTAAGCACCCATACGCTCGTTTCATGGGTTGAGTTAGGCATGCGGATTTCATTCTCAGTTTAAGCCCCAATCGGACCGAGGGACCCATAGCAGGATCGACAGCACGCAGAGGGGGGTCGGGTCGATCCTTGGCTTATGCATTTTGCCTCTTCAGCCGGCTAAGTGCCTGCACGCTCGTTTCATGGGTTGACTTAGGCATACGTAGTGCATTCTTGGTCTCTACCAACCAAGGGCCAGAGGCTATCGAGAACCTATCCCTTATATTGGCCCGCTATCCCTCATCAAACCTAGAGAACTCACACCCCCTTAAAGAGCATTTGAGATTTTATGGGTTTGCTGCCAGCAGCCATTAAAGTGTTTGAAATGGGGACACTTTTTTCAAACGATCACAAAATCTTCTACACTCTGAGTTTTTAGCTGAATGTTTTTATGCATTCCAACAAAAATACAAGGATCATGTCTACCAAATTTGGGGCTGAAATTCCTTCTAAAAAATGTTTAAAAAATCTCGAACCGTAAAAAGTTTCAAAAATCGTGACAAATAAAAAATGGGTTGTCTTGCCATGAAACTTCACATGAAGGCTTAGGGGACCATTGTATGAATTTACAAGCCATAAAAATGGCATTGGCACGGTAGAAATATGAAAATATGCCTGAACCCACCTATCACCCAATCGATCCACGGCTTGCGCATCCCTCCTATCTGACCGACGTAGTGCCCGTCCGTTCGTTTCGTGGGTTGACTTAGGCATACGGAGTTTATTCCCAGTCTAAGATCAGACCAAATCAAGGGTCACGACAGTAGGACCCACAGCAAGATCTGTAGCACGTAGAGGGGGATCAGATCGATCCCTGGCTTGCACATTCTGCCTCTCTGGTCGGCTGAGTGCCCATACGCTCGTTTCGTGGGTTGACTTAGGCATACAGAGTTCATCCCCAGTCTAAGCAAGTCTCGTTCATTCCAAATCTAAGATCAGACTGAACTGAGGGTTGCGGCAGCAGGACCAACAGCAGGATCGACAGCATGTAGGGGGGACCGAGCCGATCCTCGACTTGCATATTCTACCTCTCCGGCCGGTTGAGTGCCCGTACGCTCATTTCATGGGTTGGCTTAGGCATACGGAGTTCATTCCATGTCTAAGCCCCAATCAGACCGAGGGTTGTGGCAGCGGGATCGACAGCACGCAGAGGGGGACCGCGTTGATCCCCGGCTTGTGCATTATGCCTCTCCGATCGGCTCAGTGCCCGCATGCTCGTTTTGTGGGTTGACTTAAGCATATGGAGTTCATTCCCAGTCTAAGATTGGACCTGCAGTGGGATCGACAGCAGCATACAGAGGGGGACCGGGTCGATCCTCAGCTTACGCATCCTGCCTCTCCGGTCGGCTGAGTGCCCGCACGTTCGTTCCGTGGGTTGACTTAGGCATGCAGAGTTTATTCCCGGTCTAAGCCCTAACAGGACTGAGGGACCCACAGTGGGATTGGCGGCACGTAGAGGGGGGCCGAGTCGATCCTCGGCTTGGACATTCTGGCTCTCCGTCCGGCTGAGCGCCCGCACTCTCGTTTCATGAGTTGACTTAGGCATACATAGTGTATTCCCGGTCTCGCCCAACCAAGGGCCAGAGGCTACTGAGAACCTATCCCTTATATTGGCCCTCTATCCCTCATCAAACCTCGAGAACTCGCACCCCCTTAAAGAGCATTTGAGATTTTATAGGTTTGCTGCCAATAGCCATCAAAGTGTCTAAAATGGGGACACTTTTTTTAAACGGTCACAAAATCTTCTCCACTTCGAGTTTTTAGCTGAATTTTTTTGTGCAATCCAACAAAAATACAAGGATCATGTCTACCAAATTTAGGGCCAAAACTCCTTCTAAAAAAAGTTTAAAAAATCTCAAACCGCAAAAAGTTTGAAAAATCATGAAAAATAGAAAACGGGTCGTCTTGCCACGAAAATTTACATGAAGGCTTAGGGGACCATTGTATGAATTTACAAGCCATAAAAATGGCATTGGCACTGCAGAAATATAAAGATGTACCTAAACCCACCTATCACTCGACAGATCCACAACTTGCGCATCCCGCCTTTCTGGCCGACGTTGTGCCCGTTCGCTCATTTCGTGGGTTGACTTAGGTATACGGAGTTCATTTCCAGTCTAAGATCAAACCGGATTGAGGGTTGTGATAGCAAGACCCATAGCGGGATCGGCAGCACGCAGATGGGGATCGAGTCAATCCTCGACTTGCACATTCTACCTCTCTGTCGGTTGAGTGCCCGCACGCTCGTTTCATGGGTTGACTTAGGCATACAGAGTTCATCCCCAGTCTAACCAAGTCTCATTCATTCCAGTCTAAGATTGGACCGGATCGAGGGTTACGGTAACAGGACTAGCAGTAGGATCGACAGCATGTAGGGGGGACCGAGCCGAACCTTGAATTCTGAATTTTGCCTCTTCGACCGGTTGAGCGCCCGTAGGCTCGTTTCGTGGGTTGGCTTAGGTATATGGAGTTCATTCCATGTCTAAGCCTCAACTAGACCAAGGCTTATGGCAGCGGGACTGGCAGCGAGATCGGCAGCACGCAAAGGGGGATCGGGCCGATCCTCGGCTTGCGCATTATGCCTCTCCGATCGGCTCAACGGCCATATGCTCGTTTCATGGGTTGACTTAGGCATACGGAGTTCATTCCCAATCTAAGCATACGGAGTTCATTCCCAGTCTAAGCATACGGAGTTCATTCCCAGTCTAAGATCGGATCGGTAACGGGATCGATAGTAGCACGCAGAGGGGGACTGAGTCGATCCTCGGCTTGCGTATCCTGCCTCTCCGACCGGTTGAGCACCCATACGCTCGTTTCATGGGTTGACTAAGGCATGCGGAGTTCATTCTCGGTCTAAGCCCCAATCAGGCCGAGGGACCTGCAGCGGGATCGACAGCACGTAGAAGGGGGTCGGGTCGATCCTTGGCTTGTGCACTCTGGCTCTCTGGCTGGCTAAGCGCCCGCACGCTTGTTTCATGGGTTAACTTAGGCATACGTAGTGCATTGTCGGTCTCGACCAACCAAGGGCCAGAGGCTATCGAGAACCTATCCCTTATATTGGCCCCCTATCCCTCATCAAACCTAGAGAACTCACACCCCCTTAAAGAGCATTTGTGATTTTATAGGTTTGCTGCCAGTAGCCGTTAAAGTGTTTGAAATGGGGACACTTTTTTGGAACGGTCACAAAATCTTTTCCACTTCGAGTTTTTAGCTGAATTTTTTTATGCATTCCAACAAAAATACAAGGATCATGTCTACCAAATTTAGGGCCAAAATTCCTTCTAAAAAAATTTTAAAAAATCTCAAACCGTAAAAAGTTTCAAAAATCATGAAAAATAGAAAACGGGTTGTCTTGCCACGAAACTTCACATGAAGGCTTAGGGGACCATTGTACGAATTTACAAGCCATAAAAATGGCATTGGCATGGTAGAAATATGAAGATGTGCCTGAACCCACCCATCACCCGATCGATCCACGGCTTACGCATCCCGCCTCTCTAGCCGACGTAGTGCCCATCCGCTCGTTTCATGGGTTGACTTAGGCATACGGAGTTCATTCCCAGTCTAAGATCAGACCAAATCAAAGGTTTTGATAGTAGGTCCCACAGCGAGATCGATAGCACGTAGAAAGGGATCGAACCGGTCCCCAGCTTGCACATTCTGCCTCTCTGGCCAGCTGAACACCCGCACGCTCGTTTCGTGGGTTGACTTAGGCATACGGAGTTCATCCCCAATCTAAGCAAGTCTCATTCATTCCCAGTCTAAGATCGGATCGGACTAAGGGTTGCGACAGCAGACCAATAACAGGATCGACAGCATGCAGGGGAGGATCGGGCCGATCCCCGACTTGCACATTCTGCCTCTCCAGCCGGTTGAGTGCCCGCACGCTCATTTCGTGGGTTGGCTTAGGCATACGGAGTTCATTCCATGTCTAAGCCCCAGTCAGACCGAGGGTTGTGGTAGAGGGATCAGCAGCACACAGAGGGGGACCGGGCTGATCCCCGGCTTGTGCATTATGCCTCTCCGATCGGCTCAGTGACCGTACGCGCGTTTCATGGGTTGACTTAAGCGTACAGAGTTCATTCCCAATCTAAGCATATGGAGTTCATTTCCAGTCTAAGATCAAACCGATAGTGGGATCGGCAACAGCATACAGAGAGGGACCGAGCTGATCTTCAGCTTACGTATCCTGCCTCTCCAGCCGGCTGAGCGCCTGCACGTTCGTTTCATGGGTTGACTTAAGCATGCAGAGTTCATTCCCAGTCTAAGCCCTAACTGGACAGAAGGACCCGTAGCGAGATCGGCAACACGCAGAGGGGGGTCGAGTCGATCCTCAGCTTGCGCATTCTGGCTCTCCAACCGGCTGAGTGCCCGTACACTCGTTTCATGGGTTGACTTAGGCATACGTAGTGCATTCCCAGTCTCGACCAACCAAGGGCCAGAGGCTATCAAGAACCTATCCCTTATATTGGCCCCCTATCCCTCATCAAACCTCGAGAACTCACAGCCCTTTAAAGAGCATTTGAGATTTTATAGGTTTGTTATCAGTAGCCATTAAAGTGTCTGAAATGGGGGTACTTTTTTGAAACGATCACAAAATCTTCTCCACTTCGAGTTTTTGTGGATTCCAGCAAAAATACAAGGATCATGTCTACCAAATTTGGGGCCAAAATTCCTTCTAAAAAAATTTTAAAAAATCTCGAACCGTAAAAAGTTTCAAAAATCATGAAAAATAGAAAACGGGTTGTCTTGCCACGAAACTTCACATGAAGGCTTAGGGGACCATTGTATGAATTTACAAGCCATAAAAATGGCATTGGCATGGCAGAAATATGAAGATGTGCTTAAACCCACTTATCACCCGATCGATCAATGGCTTGTGCATCCCACCTTTCTGGTCAGCGTAGTGCCCGTCCGTTCGTTTTGTGGGTTGACTTAGGCATACGGAGTTAATTTCCAATCTAATATCGGACCAAATCAAGGGTTGCGGTAGTAGGACCCATAGCAGGATCGACAGCACGCAGAGAGGGACCAGACTAATCCCCGACTTGCACATTCTGCCTTTCTAGCCTGCTAAGCGCCTGCATGCTCGTTTCGTGGGTTGACTTAGGCATACGGAGTTCATCCTCAGTTTAAGCAAGTCTCATTCATTCCCAGTCTAAGATCGGATCAGACTGAAGGTTACGACAGCAAGACCAATAGCAGGATCGACAGCATGTAGGGAGGGACCGGGCCGATCCCTAACTTGCACATTCTGCCTCTTCAGTGGGTTGAGTGCCCGCAGACTCGCTTCATGGGTTGGCTTAGGCATACGTAGTTCATTCCATGTTAAGCCCCAGCCAGACCGAGGGTTGTGGCAGCAGGATCGACAGCACACAGAGGAGGATCGGGCCGATCCCTGGCTTACGCATTATGCCTCTCTGATTGGCTTAACGCCCGCACACTCGTTTCATGGGTTGACTTAGGCATACGGAGTTCATTCCTAGTCTAAGATTGGTCCAACAGCGGGATCGATAGTAGCACGCAGAGGGGGACCGGGCTGATCCTCGGCTTGCACATCCTGCCTCTCTGGCCAGTTGAGCGCCTACACGCTCGTTTCGTGGATTGACTTAGGCATGCAGAGTTCATTCCCGGTCTAAGCCCCAATCGGACCGAGGGACCCACAGCGGGATCAATAACACGCAGAGGGGGGTTGGGTCTATCCTCGGCTTGGGCATTCTAGCTCTCCGACCGGTTGAGCACCCGCACGCTTCTTTCATAGGTTGACTTAGGCATACGTAGTGCATTCTCGATCTCGACCAACCAAAGGGCAGAGGCTATCGAGAACCTATCCCTTATATTGGCCCCCTATCCCTCATCAAACCTCGAGAACTCACACCTCGTTAAAGAGCATTTGAGATTTTATAGGTTTGCTGCCAGTAGCCATTAATGTGTCTGAAATGGGGATACTTTTTTCAAACGGTCACAAAATCTTCTCCACTTTAAGTTTTTAGCTGAATTTTTTTATGCATGCCAAAAAAAATACAGGGATTATGTCTACCAAATTTGAGGCCAAAACTCCTAAAAAAATTTTCAAAAATACCGAACCGTAAAAAGTTTCAAAAATCGTGAAAAATAGAAAACGGGTCATCTTGCCACAAAACTTCACATGAAGGCTTAGGGGACCATTGTATGAATTTACAAGCCATAAAAATGGCATTGGCACGGCAGAAATATGAAGATGTGCATGAACCCACCTATCACCCGATCGATCCACAGCGGGATCGATAGCACGCAGAGGGGGAACGGGCCGATCCTCGACTTGCGAATTATGCCTCTCCGACCGGCTCAGCGCCCGTACGTTCATTTCGTGGGTTGACTTAGGCATATGGAGTTCATTCCCAGTCTAAGCATACAAAGTTCATTCTCAGTTTAAGATCGGATCGACAGCGGGATCGGTAGCAGCACGCAGAAGGGGATCGGGTCGATCTTAGGCTTACGCATCTTGCCTTTTCGATCGATTGAGCCCTCGCACACTCGTTTCGTGAGTTGACTTAGGCATGCAGAGTTCATTCCTGATCTAAGCCTCAACCGAACCGAGGGACCCATAGCTGGATTGGCAGCATGTAGAGAGGGGCTGGACCGATCCTCGATTTGCACATTTTGGCTCTTTGGTCGGCTGATCGCCCACACGCTCGTTTTATAGGTTGACTTAGGCATACGTAGTGCATTTCCGATCTCAACCAACCAAGGGCCAGTGGCTATAGAGAACCTATCCCTTATATTGGCCCCCTATCCCTCATCAAACCTCAAGAACTCACAACCCTTTAAAGAGCATTTGAGATTTTATAGGTTTGTTGCCAGTAGCCATTAAAGTGTCTAAAATGGGGACACTTTTTTCAAACGGTCACAAAATCTTCTCGACTTCGAGTTTTTAGCTGAATTTTTTTTTACATTCCAACAAAAATACAACGATCATGTCTACCAAATTTGGGGCCAAAACCCCTTCTAAAAAATTTTTAAAAAATCCTGAACCACAAAAAGTTTCAAAAATCATGAAAAATAGAAAACGGGTCGTCTTGCCACGAAACTTCACATGAAGGCTTAGGGGACCATTGTATGAATTTACAAGCCATAAAAATGGCATTGGCATGGTAGAAATATGAAGATGTGCCTGAACCCACCTATCACTCGATCGATCCACGGCTTGCGCATCTCGCCTCTTTGGCTGACGTAGCGCCCGTCCGCTCGTTTCGTGGGTTGACTTAGGCATACGGAGTTATTCTCAGTCTAAGATCAGATCGGATCGAGGGTTGTGGTAGCAGGACCCGCAGCGGGATCTGTAGCATGCAGAGGGGGATCGGATCGATCCCTGGCTTGCACATTCTGCCTCTCTAGCCGACTGAGCACCCGCACGCTCGTTTCATGGGTTGACTTAGGCATACTGAGTTCATCCCCAGTCTAAGCAAGTCTCATTCATTCCCAGTCTAAGATCGGACCGGACCGAGGGTTGCGATAGCAGGACGAGCAACAGGATCGGCAGCATGCAGGGGGAGACCGAGCCAATCCCTGACTTGCGCATTCTGCCTCTCTGGCTGGTTGAGCACCCGCACGCTCATTTCACATGTTGGCTTAGGCATACGGAGTTCATTCCATGTCTAAGCCCCAGTCGGACCGAGGGTTGTGGCAGCGGGACTAATAGCGGGATCGACAGCACGCAGAGGGGCACCGGGCCGATCCCTAGCTTACGCATTATACCTTTCCGACCGACTCAGCGCCCGCATGCTCATTTCGTGGGTTGACTTAGGCATACGGAGTTCATTCCCAGTCTGAACATATGGAGTTCATTCCCAGTCTAAGATTGGACTGACAGCGGGATCGACAGCAGCACGCAGAGGGGGATTGAGCCGATCCTTGGCTTGCGCATCCTGCCTCTCCGGTCGACTAAGCGCCCGTATGCTCGTTTCGTGGGTTGACTTAGGCATGCAGAGTTTATTCCCAGTCAAAACCCCAATCGGACCGAAAGACCCGTAGCGGGATCGACAGCACGCAGAGGGGGGTTTGGGCCAATCCTCGGCTTACGCATTCTGGCTCTCCGATCGGTTTAGTGCCCATACGCTCGTTTCATAGTTGACTTAGGCATACGTAGTGCATTCTCAATCTCGACCAACCAAGGGCCAGAGGCTATCGACGATGTTTTGGGTAACAATCGAGGGGGACCAGCAGCGGGATCCTCGATCAGCTTGCGCCACCTGCCCCCAGCGGTCGGTTCGGTGCCTGCACGCTCGTTTTGAGGGTCGACCAGGGCGAACGAAGTTCATTCTCGGTCGGGATGGGGAGGACGGGGGGCTTCGGGTCATGCCCAACCCCGGAGGGGGACGGCGTGAAAAGAAGGAAGGTCGGTCGGAGGAGGGATGAATCGAAGCGACAAAGGGCTGAATCTCAGTGGATCGTGGCATCATGGCCACTCTGCCACTTGCAATACCCCGTCATGTATTTAAGTCATCTGCAAAGGATTCTACCCGTCGCTTGGTGGGAATTGAGCTCCAAAGAGGCCCGCACGGCTCGTC
>NC_143184.1:14689278-14701778 GCF_047325235.1 Durio zibethinus | reverse complement strand
TTGCACCTTACAAGTTTTCTGGCCCGTTGACTCGCACGTATGTCAAACTCCTTGGTCCGTGTTTCAAGATGGGCTGAATGGGGAGCCCGTAGGTCGATGCCTGGAGCATGCTAGTGTCGGGGCACGTTGAGATGACGCGTGCTGCATTCCATGATCGTGGCGATGACGTTTTCGCTAGCACATCAAAAGCTCGGACTTGGGTCACCGTCGTGACCCATGTCGATCCATGACCCGAGTCGATCGACAAATCGGCTCTCGCCATTCCACATCCAATCGAACGCATCGCTGGCCCCCATCTGCTTCCCTCTTAACAATTTCAAGCACTCTTTGACTCTCTTTTCAAAGTCTTTTTCATCTTTCCCTCACAGTACTTGTTCGCTATCGGTCTCCCGCCTGTATTCAGCCTTGGACGGAATTTACCGCTCGATTGGGGCTGTATTCGAAACAACCTGACTTGCAGACAGCACCTCGTGGTACGACAGGGTCCGGGCACAACGGGGCTCGGTTCAAGAATTTTAACCCGATTCTCTTTCGAAGCTCGTGCGGGATGCGCTGTCGAATGGGCTTCCCCCATCTCTTAGGATCGACTAACCCATGTGCAAGTGTCATTCACATGGAACCTCTCCCCTCTTCGGCCTTCAAAGTTTTCATTTGAATATTTGCTACTACCACCAAGATCTGCATCGACGACCGCTCCATCCGAGCTTACGCCCCGGGTTTTACGGTGACCGTCATGCCCTCTTACTCATCGGGGCCTGGCCCTTGCCCCGACGGTCGGGTATAGGTCGTACGCTTAAGCGCGATCCATTTTCAGGGCTAGTTGATTCGACAGGTGAGTTGTTACGCACTCCTTAGCGGATTTCAACTTCCATGACCACCGTCCTGCTGTCTTAATCGACCAACACCCTTTGTGGGTTCTGAGTTAGCATGCAGTTGGGCACCGTAACCCGACTTTCGGTTCATCCCGCATCACCAATTCTGCTTACCAAAAATGACCCATTTAGAGCTCTCGATTCCGTGGCGCGGCTCAACGAAGCAGCCCCGCCATCCTACCTATTTAAAGTTTGAGAATAGGTCGAGGGCGTTGCACCTCCGATGCCTCTAATCATTGGCTTTACTCGATAGAACTCGACGGGGGCTCCAGCTATCCTGAGGGAAACTTCGGAGGGAACTAGCTACTAGACGGTTCGATTAGTCTTTCGCCCCTATACCCAAGTCAGATGAATGATTTGCACGTCAGTATCACTGCGGGCCTCCACCAGAGTTTTTTCTGGCTTCACCCCGCTCAGGCATAGTTCACCATCTTTCAGGTCCCGACGGGCATGCTCGCACTCGAACCCTTCTCAGAAGATCAAGGTCAGTTGGTGGTGCACCCGTGAGGGATCCTGCCAATCAGCTTCCTTGCACCTTATGGGTTTTTTGGCTCGTTGACTCGCACGTATGTCAAACTCCTTGGTCCATGTTTCAAGATGGACCGAATAGGGAGCTCGTAGATCAATGCCTAGAGCATGCTAGTGCCGGGGCACGTCGAGACGACGCGTGCTGCATTCCATGATCGTGGTGACGACGTCTTCGTAGGCACATCGAAAGCTCGGGCTTAGGTCACCGTCGTGACCCGTGTCGATCCACGCCTCGAGTCGATCGACAAATCGGCTCTCGCCATTCCACATCCGATCGAACGCATCATCGGCCCCCATCTGCTTCCCTTTCAATAATTTCAAGCACTCTTTGACTCTCTTTTCAAAGTCCTTTTCATCTTTCCCTCACAGAATTTGTTCGCTACCGGTCTCCCGCCCGTATTCAGCCTTGGACGGAATTTACCGCTCAATTGGGGTTGCATTCCTAAATAACCTGACTCGCAGACAGCGCCTCGTCGTACGACAAGGTCCGAGCACAACGGGGCTCTCACCTTGTTTGGTGCCCCTTTTTAGGGGACTTGGGCCCAGTCTGCCACTGAGGACACTTCTCCATACTACAATTCGGATGCTGGGGGCACCCGATTCTTAAGCTGGGCTCTTCTAGGTTCGCTCGTTGTTACAAGGGGAATCCTAGTAAGTTTTTTTTCCTCTGCTTATTGATATGCTTAAACTCAGCGGGCGATCCAGCCTGACCTGGGGTCACAACGCAAGCATCGACCGAGTGATGTAGGGGGTCCGAAGGGGTCCGGGTGGACAACGAGCGCGCGTCACCGGGGACGAGGCATGCCGGGAGCTCTACCATCGATGGTCACGGCACTGTCGTTGCCGAGGACTTGCTTTTGGGCCAACCATGACCCATGAGATCGCGGGAGGCCATCTTCCGCCCGCCCCCTTCCCTCGGAGCCCACAGGGCGGAGGGTCAGAGGGGGGGCGAGGGTGCATGACACCTAGGCAAGCGTGCCCTCGGCCTAATGGCTTGGGGCGCAACTTGCGTTCAAAGACTCGATGGTTCACGGGATTCTGCAATTCACACCAAGTATCGCATTTCGCTACGTTCTTCATCGATGTGAGAGTCGAGATATCCGTTGTCGAGAGTCATTTCATTTTTTCATGACAAAAAGAGTCGCGGCACCACCCGCGCACGCACCGCGGACGAGATGGCGACCGTGCGTGTGCTCTGTTTTCGTTTTGGTTCCTTGGCGCGATTCACATCGGGGGTTCATTGTTCGACGGTGGGCGAGATGACGCCAATCGTTTTGCCCGCCCCGTAGGGGGGACAAAGCGACCGTCACAACCTCCCTGGGCCGTAGGGGGCTCGGGGCACGGGGGCACCCTCGCCCCTTCGGTGTTTCGTTAAAGTGTCTGCGGGTCATCTATCGAGCGAGGTTTCGACAATGATCCTTCCACAGGTTCACCTGTGAAAACCTTGTTACGACTTCTCCTTCCTCTAAATGATAAGGTTCAGTGGACTTCTCGTGACGTTGCAGGTGGCAGACCGTCTACGTTGCCGCGATCCGAACACTTCACCAGACCATTCAATCGGTAGGAGCGACGGGCGGTGTGTACAAAGGGCAGGGACATAGTCAACGTGAGTTGATGACTCGTGCGTACTAGGAATTCCTTGTTGAAGACCAATAATTGCAATGATCTATCCCCATCATGATGAAATTTCAAAGATTACCTGGGCCTGTCGGCCAAGGCTATAGACTCGTTGAATACATCAGTGTAGCGCACGTGCGGCCCAAAACATCTAAGGGCATCACGGACCTATTATTGCCTCAAACTTCCTTGGCCTAAGCGGCTATAGTCCCTCTAAGAAGCTAGCCACGAAGGATTACCTTCGTGTAGCTAGTTAGCAGGCTGAGGTCTCGTTCATTAACGAAATTAACTAGACAAATCGCTCCACCAACTAAGAACGGCCATGCACCACCACCCATAGAATCAAGAAAGAGCTCTCAGTCTGTCAATCCTTACTATGTCTGGACCTGGTAAGTTTCCCCGTGTTAAGTCAAATTAAGTCGCAAGCTTCACTCCTGGTGGTGCCCTTCCATCAATTCTTTTTAGTTTCAACCTTGCAACCACACTCCCCCCGAAACCCAAAGACTTTGATTTCTCATAAGGTACCGACAGAGTCCTAAAAGTAACATCCGCCGATCCCTGGTCGGCATCGTTGATGGTTGAGACTAGGATGGTATCTGATCGTCTTCGAGCCCCTAACTTTCATTCTTGATTAATGAAAACATCCTTGGCAAATGCTTTTGCAGTTGTTCATCTTTCATAAATCCAAGAATTTCACCTCTGACTATGAAATATGAATGCCCCCGACTGTTTCTATTAATCATTACTCCGATCCCAAAGGCCAACACAATAGGATCGAAATCCTATGATGTTATCCCATGCTAATGTATACAAGCGTAGGCCTGCTTTCAGCACTCTAATTTCTTTAAAGTAACAGCGTTGGAGGAATGACCTGGGCAATTAAGTCCAAGAACGCATCATTGGTAGTAGGGACGAGTAGATCGGTGCTTATCGTGAGGTAGACCGGACGACCCAACCCTAGTTCCAACTACGAGCTTTTTAACTGCAACAACTTAAATATACGTTATTGGAGCTGGAATTACCGCGACTGCTGGCACCAGACTTGCCCTCCAATGGATCCTCGTTAAGGGATTTAGATTGTACTCATTCCAAGTACCAGACTCATAGAGCTCGGTATTGTTATTTATTGTCACTACCTCCCCGTGTCTGGATTGGGTAATTTGCGTGCCTGCTGGCTTCCTTGGATGTGGTAGCCGTTTCTCAGGCTCCCTTTCCGGAATCGAACCCTAATTCTCTGTCACCCATCACCACCATAGTAGGCCACTATCCTACCATCGAAAGTTGATAGGGTAGAAATTTGAATGATGCGTCATTAGCACAAAGGCCGTGCAATCCGTCAAGTTATCATGAATCATCAGAGCAACGGGCATAGCTCGCGTCGACCTTTTATCTAATAAATGCATCCCTTCCAGAAGTCGAGGTTTGTTGCACGTATTAGCTCTAGAATTACTATCGTTATCCGAGTAGTAGATACCATCAAACAAACTATAACTGATTTAATGAGCCATTCGTAGTTTCACAGTCTGAATTAGTTCATACTTACACATGCATGGCTTAATCTTTGAGACAAGCATATGACTACTGGCAGGATCAACCAGGTAGCATTCCTTCGGGACATTGGCATTGCGTGGGCCTTGACACATCAATTGAGCGACAGAGAGAGCCCGACGTGGAGCGCAAGTGTCGTACGTGTCGAGCACGTAAAATGCGTAGCATCGGATGAACATGGGCCGAGAGCCCGCGTTCGCTAAATGTTTCGTATCCGAGACCACGATCGAACGTCGATGCACCAATACGGCCACGAAGGATTGGGTGGCAAGCTTGGGACACCGGCCACGATTGACGTCTAACTCGTGGCCCCTCGAGACACGAGATGGATGAGGGATGGCGAGACATCCGGTTTCCATCGATTCAGGTATGCAACACAGGATCCCGATCATGCCCCCTGGGTATGACGACCGCATGGGGAGAGATTGAAGAGGATGAAGGGTCGACAGTTCGATGCATCGAGCACGGAGCCTGCCAACACGCACAACCATAGCACCACTTATATACCCATTACGTACAAGTGGCAGCATCCACGTACACCGATCCACAACCCGCCTGATCAATTACTCGACGAGCGAGCAGAGGAAACGATGTGCGAGGCCATGCCACAACCGCTTGGCACGAGAAAAACATGAGCAAGAGCCACGAGACTGCCCCTGCCATCCGATAGGTAACAACAAAGTGACACCACCAATGCTTGGCTTGGCCGAGACCGCACGCGCGAGCTCCGCTGACACCACCCCAGGGGGACGTTGCTAGATTCAGGGACTTGTTCCTGGGGTCTCGGGTAGCGTCAGCTGCGTGCACAACCTCGTCGAGGCCTACTCATTTTTGTGGTTGACGAGAAGGGACCACGAGACCATCAAATACCGAGAGACCTGATCGAGCCAAGCCCGTAATCGCGGCTTCTGCTCGCACCACCCCATGGAGCCATTGCCCAATTCAAGGACTTGGTCTGGGGTCTAAGGCAGCATCCACCGCGTGCACGGGCTCGAGCTCAGCTCTTCTTTTTTGCATGCTCGCCAACCGGTCGAGGCTATGGGCGCCTGCCAATCACTGGAGCAACCAGTCGTCGGACAAAATGGTCGAAAGGCATGCACGCCCTATATTTCGCTCGAGGGACGTTACCCCAGGTGTACGCAATGGGAGGCCCATCACGCACACCTACTCCCCCCGTAAGGGGGAAGAGGGGATGCCGGACCACCTCCCCCTAAAGAGCATTAGAGATTTGACAGACATGCTACCAGTAGACGTTAAAGCGTCTGAAATGGGGATATTTTTTCCAAACAGGCATATCCCGCACCGAAGGTGAGCAGGTATCGATAGTGGTTGGGGCATGTGCCCGTACCAAGGGCCAGTGTGTGCCGATGGTGGTCGATGCGACTACCCGTACTAAGGGCCAGCGTGTGCCGATGATGGTCGAGGCAACCACCTGTACCAGATCGAGGCATGTGCCTACACCAAGGCCCGACATGTGCCGATGGTGTTCGACGCAATCGCCCGCACCAGGGGCCATTTTCTGTCGATGGTGGTCGAGGGAAGAGCCCGCACCAAGGGCCGGCTTGTGCTGATGGTGTTCGAGGTAACCGCCCGCTCCAAGGCTCGACATGTGCTGATGGTGGTCGAGGCAACCGCTCGCACCACGGCCCAGTATGTGCCGATGGTATTTGATGCAACCGCCCTCACCAAGGGCCATCTTGTGCCGATGGTGATCGAGGTAACTGTCGGCACCAGGGCCCAACTTGTGCCGATGGTGGTTGAGCCAAGTGCTTGTACGAAAGAGCAGCCTGTACTGATGATGATCGATGCATGTGCCATCACCATGTGCCATCATGTGCCATTGATGGTCGAGGCCTTGGCCAAAGTTCGATTTTGAGCCACGGTGCACATTTTTTTTGCTCGGGGCACCATCGTCGGAGCATCACCGGAGCATCATCGGAGAAGCTAACTAGCAGCATTGGGGGTTTCGACGATTGAGGGGGCCGGGGGGTGTGCGCACATGATGTGTGATGGGTGCTGGTACTTGGCCCTTATATTGGCCCCCTATCCCTCATCACACCTTGAGAACTCACACCCCCTTAAAGAGCATTTGAGATTTTATAGGTTTGCTGTCAGTAGCCATTAAAGTGTCTGAAATGGGGACACTTTTTTCAAACGATCACAAAATCTTCTCCACTTCGACTTTTTAGCTGAATTTTTTTGTGCATGCCAAAAAAAATACAAGGACCATGTCTTCCAAATTTGGGGCTAAAACTCCTTCCAAAAAAATTTTAAAAAATCTCAAACCGTAAAAAGTTTTAAAAATCGTGAAAAATAGAAAACGGGTCATCTTGCCACGAAACTTCACATGAAGGCTTAGGGGACCATTGTATGAATTTACAAGCCATAAAAATTGCATTGGCATGGTAGAAATATGAAGATGTGCCTGAACCCACCTATCACCCGATCGATCCACGGCTTGCGCATCCCGTCTCTCTGGCCGGCGTAGTGCCCGTCCGCTCGTTTCATGGGTTTACTTAGGCATACAGAGTTCATTCCTAGTCTAAGATCAGACTGGATCGAAGGTTGCGGCAGCAGGACCCACAGCGAGATCGACAGCATGCAGAGGGGGACTGGGCCAATCCTTGGCTTGCACATTCTGCCTCTCTGGCCGACTGAGCACCCACACGCTCGTTTCATGGGTTGACTTAGGCATACTGAGTTCATCCCCAGTCTAAGTAAGTCTCATTATTCCCAATCTAAGATCGGACCGGACCGAGGGTTACGGTAGCAGTACCAGTAGCAGGATCGACAGCACGCAGGGGGGATCGAGCCGATCCCCAACTTGCGCATTCTGCCTCTTCGGCCGGTTGAGTGCCCACACACTCGTTTCATGGGTTGACTTAGGCATACGAAGCTCATTCCTTGTCTAAGCTCTAGCCGGACCGAGGGTTATGGCAGCGGGACCGACAGCGGGATCGACAGCACGCAGAGGGGGACCGGCTCAGCACCCGTACGCTCGTTTCATGTGTTGACTTAGGCATATGGAGTTCATTCCCAGTCTAAGATTGGATCAACTGTGGGATCGACAACAGCACGCAGAGGGGGACCGAGCCGATCCTCTACTTGCGTATCCTGCCTCTTCGATCGGTTGAGTGCCCGCACGCTCGTTTCGTGGGTTGACTTAGGCATGCGGAGTTCATTCCTGGTCAAAGCCCCAACTGGACTGAGGGATCCGTAGTGGGATCGGTAGCACGTAGAGGGGGGTCGGGCCAATCCTCGACTTGCGCATTCTGGCTCTCCGACCGACTGAGCACCCGTACGCTTGTTTCATAGGTTGACTTAGGCATACGTAGTGCATTCTCAGTCTCGACCAACCAAGGGCCAGAGGCTATCGAGAACCTATCTCTTATATTGGCCCCCTATCCCTCATCAAACCTCGAGAACTCACACCCCCTTAAAGAGCATTTGAAATTTTATAGGTTTGCTGCCAGTAGGCATTAAAGTGTCTTAAATAGGGACACCTTTTGCAAACGGTCACAAAATCTTCTCCACTTCGAGTTTTTAGCTGAATTTTATTGTGCACGCCAACAAAAATACAAGGATCATGTCTACCAAATTTGGGGCCAAAACTCCTAAAAAAATTTTAAAAAATCCAGAACCACAAAAAGTTTCAAAAATCGTGAAAAATAGAAAACGGGTCGTCTTGCCACGAAACTTCACATGAAGGCTTAGGGGACCATTGTTTGAATTTACAAGCCATAACAATGGCATTGGCATGGTAAAAATTTGAAGATGTTCTTGAACCCACCTATCACCCGATCGATCCACGGCTTGCACATCCCTCCTCTCTGGCCGACGTAGTGCCCGTCTGTTTCTTTCATGGGTTGACTTAGGCATACAGATTCATTCTTAGTCTAAGATTGGACCAGATCGAGGGTTGCAGCAGCAGGACCTGCAGTGAGATCAGCCGCTTGTAAAGGGGGACCGGGTCGATCCTCGGCTTGCACATTCTACCTCTCTAGCCGGTTGAACACCCGCACGCCCGTTTCATGGGTTGACTTAGGCATACGAAGTTCATCTCCAGTCTAAGCAAGTCTTGTTCATTCCCAGTCTAAGATCGGACCGAATCGAGGGTTGCGGTAGCAGGACCAACAGCAGGATCGGCAGCACGCAGGGGGGACCAGGCCAATCCTCGACTTACGCATCTGCCTCTCCAGCCAGTTGAGCGCCCGGACACTCGTTTTGTGGGTTGACTTAGGCATACGGAGTTCATTCCCAGTGTCATACAGAGTTCATTCTCAGTCTAAGATCGGATCGGCAGCAGGATCGACAGTGGCACGTAGAGGGGGACCGGGCCGATCCTCGGCTTACGCGTCCTGCCTCTCCGGCCGACTGAGCGCCCGCACGCTCATTTCGTGGGTTGACTTAGGAATGCAGAGTTCATTCCTGGTCTAAGCCCTAACTGGACTGAGAGACCAGCAGCAAGATCGGTTGCATGCAGAAGGGGGTTGGGTCGATCCTCGGCTTGCGCATTCTGGCTCCCCGATCGGTTGAGCGCCCACACGCTCGTTTCATGGGTTGACTTAGGCATACGTAGTGCATTCCCGATCTCAACCAACTAAGGGCCATAGGCTATTGAGAACCTATCCTTTATATTGGCCCCCTATCCCTTATCAAACCTCAAGAACTCACCCCCCTTAAAGAGCATTTGAGATTTTATAGGTTTGCTGCCAGTAGCCATTAAAGTGTCTGAAATGGGGAAACTTTTCTCAAAAGGTCACAAAATCTTCTCCACTTTGAGTTTTTAGCCAAATTTTTTTGTGCATGCCAACAAAAATACAAGGATCATGTCTAGCAAATTTGGGGCCAAAACTCCTTCTAAAAAAATTTAAAAAAATCTCAAACCGTAAAAAGTTTCAAAAATCATGAAAAATAGAAAATGGGTCATCTTGCCACGAAACTTCACATGAAGGCTTAGGGGACCATTGTATGAATTTAGAAGCCATAACAATGGCATTGGCATGGCAGAAATATGAAGATGTGCCTGAACCCACCTATCACCCGATCGATCCACGGTTTGCACATCCCGCCTCTCTGATCGACGTAATGCCCGTCCACTCATTTCGTGGGTTGACTTAGGCATACGAAGTTCATTCCCAGTCTAAGATCGGATCGGTTCGAGGGTTGAGTAGCAAGACCCGCAGTGGGATCGACAGCACGCAGAAGGGGATCAAACCGATCCCCGACTTGCACATTCTGCCTCTCTGGCCGGTTGAGCACCCGTACACTCATTTCGTGGGTTGACTTAGGCATATGGAGTTCATCCCCAATCTAAGCAAGTCTCATTCATTCCCAGTCTAAGATCGAACCGAACCAAAGGCTGCGACAGCAGGACCAAAAACAGGATCAGCAGCACATAGGGGGGGACCGGGCTGATCCCCGACTTGCGCATTCTGCCTCTCCAGCCGGTTGAGCACCCGTATGCTCGTTTCATTGGTTGGCTTAGGCATACGGGGTTCATTCCATGTCTAAGCCCTAGCCAGACTGAGGGTTGTTGCAACGGGACTGGCAGCGGGATCGATAGCACGCAGAGTGGGATCGGGCCGATCCCTGGCTTGCGCATTATGCCTCTCCGACTGGCTCAGCGCCCGCACGCTCGTTTCGTGGGTTGACTTAAGCATACGAAGTTCATTCCTAGTCTAAGCATACGGAGTTCATTCCTAGTCTAAGATCAGACCTGCAACGGGATCGGCAGCAACACGCAGAGGGGGACCGGGCCGATCTTCGGCTTACGCATGCTCGTCTAAGATCAAACCGGCCCGCACGCTCGTTTCGTGGGTTGACTTAGGCATGCGGAGTTCATTCTCGATCTAAGATGTGCCTGAACCCACCTATCACCCGATCGATCCACGGTTTGCACATCCCGCCTCTCTGATCGACGTAATGCCCGTCCACTCATTTCGTGGGTTGACTTAGGCATACGAAGTTCATTCCCAGTCTAAGATCGGATCGGTTCGAGGGTTGAGTAGCAAGACCCGTAGTGGGATCGACAGCACGCAGAGGGGGATCGAACCGATCCCCGACTTGCACATTCTGCCTCTCTGGCCGGTTGAACACCCGCACGCCCGTTTCATGGGTTGACTTAGGCATACGAAGTTCATCTCCAGTCTAAGCAAGTCTTGTTCATTCCCAGTCTAAGATCGGACCGAATCGAGGGTTGCAGTAGCAGGACCAACAGCAGGATCGACAGCACGCAGGGGGGACCAGGCCAATCCCCGACTTACGCATCTGCCTCTCCAGCCAGTTGAGCGCTCGGACACTCGTTTTATGGGTTGACTTAGGCATACGGAGTTCATTCCCAGTGTAAGCATACAGAGTTCATTCTAAGTCTAAGATCGGACCGACAGCGGGATCGACAGCAGCACACAGAGTGGGATCGGGTCGATCCTCTGCTTACACATCTTGCCCCTCCGATCGACTGAGCGCCTGCACGCTCGTTTCATGGGTTGACTTAGCCATGCGGAGTTTATTCCCGATCTAAGCACCAACCAGACCGAGGGACCCATAGCGAGATCGATAGCATGCAGAGGGGGATCGAGCCGATCCTCGGCTTGCGCATTCTAGCTCTCCGATCGATTGAGCACCCACACGCTCGTTTCATGGGTTGACTTAGGCATACATAGTGCATTCTCGATCTCGACCAACCAAGGGCCAAAGGCTATCGAGAACCTATCCCTTATATTGGCCCCCTATCCCTCATCAAACCTTGAGAACTCACACACCCTTAAAGAGCATTTGAGATTTTATAGGTTTACTGTCAGTAGCCAGTAAAGTGTTTGAAATAGGGACACTTTTTTCAAACGGTCACAAAATCTTCTCCACTTTGAGTTTTTAGCTGAATTTTTTTATGCACGCCAACAAAAATACAAGGATCATGTCTTCCAAATTTGGGACCAAAACTCCTTCTAAAAAAATTTTCAAAAATCCCAAACCGCAAAAAGTTTCAAAAATAAAAAAAAATAGAAAACGGGTCGTCTTGCCACGAAACTTCACATGAAGGCTTAGGGGACCATTATTTGAATTTACAAGCCATAAAAATGACATTGGCATGGTAGAAATATGAAGATCTGCCTGAACCCACCTATCACCCGATCGATCCATGGCTCGCGCATCCCGCCTCTCTGGCCGACGTAGTGCCCGTCCGTTCGTTTTGTGGGTTGACTTAGGCATACGAAGTTCATTCCCAGTCTAAGATTGGACCGGATCGATGGTTGCAACAGCAAGACCCGTAAAGGGATCGATAGCACGCAGAGGGGGACCGACCCGCTCCCCAGCTTGCACATTCTGCCTCTCTGGCCGGCTGAGCACCCGCACGCTCGTTTCGTGGGTTGACTTAAGCATACAGAGTTCATCCCCAGTCTAAGCAAGTCTCGTTCATTCCCAGTCTATGATCGGATTGGAACGAGGGTTACGACAGTAAGACCAGCAGTAGGATCGACAGCACGTAGGGGTAGACCGAGCCTATCCCTGACTTACGCATTCTGTCTCTCTAGCCGGTTAAGTGTGTGCATGCTCGTTTCATGGGTTGGCTTAGGCATACGAAGTTCATTCCATGTCTAAGCCCCAACCGGACAGAAGGTTGTGGCAGCGAGACCGACAGCGAGATCGACAGCACACAGAGGGGGACTGGGCCTATCCTCGGCTTACGTATTATGCCTTTCCGACCAGCTCAATGCCAACACGCTCGTTTCGTGGGTTGACTTAGGCATACGGAGTTAATTCCTAGTCTAAGCATGCAGAGTTCATTCCCAGTCTAAGATCGAACCGACAGTGGGATCGATAACAGCACGCAGAGGGGGACCGGGCCGATCCTAGGCTTACGCATCCTACCTCTTCGGCTGACTGAATGCCCGTACGCTTGTTTCATGGGTTGACTTAGGCATGCGGAGTTCA
>NC_143184.1:14649278-14686778 GCF_047325235.1 Durio zibethinus | reverse complement strand
GTCACGCGTTTAAGTGCCATCCATTTTCGAGGCTAGTTGATTTGACAGGTGAGTTGTTACACACTCCTTAGCGAATTTCGGCTTCCATGACCACCGTCCTGTTGTCTTAATCGACCAACACCCTTTGTGGGTTCTGGGTTAGCACGCAGTTAGGCACCGTAACTCACCTTTCGGTTCATCTCGCATCACCAGTTTTGCTTACCAAAAATGACCCACTTGGAGCTCTCGATTTCGTGGTACGGCTAAACGAAGCAGTCGCCCCGTCCTACCTATTTAAAGTTTGAGAATAGGTCGAGGGCGTTGTGCCCCCGATGCCTCTAATCATTGGCTTTACCTGATAGAACTCGACGGGGGCTTCAGCTATCCTGAGGGAAACTTCGGAGAGAACCAGCTACTAGACGGTTCGATTAGTCTTTCGCCCCTATACCCAAGTTAGATGAATGATTTGCACGTCAATATCACTGTGGGCCTCCACCAGAGTTTCCTCTGGCTTCACCCCGCTCAGGCATAGTTCACCATCTTTCGGGTCCTGACAGGCATGCTCACACTTGAACCCTTCTCAGAAGATCAAGGTCGATCGATGGTGCACCCGTGAGGGATCCCCCCAATTAGCTTCCTTACGCCTTACGGGTTTCCTGGCCTGTTGACTCGCACGCATGTCAGACTCCTTAGTCCATGTTTCAAGACAAGCCAAATGGGGAGCCCACAGGTCGACGCCTGGAGCACGCTGGTGTCGGGGCACATCGAGACGGTGTGTGTTGCGTTTCACGATCGCGGCGATGATGTCTTCGTGGGCACATCGAAAGCTCGAACTTGGGCCACCGTCGTGACCCACGTCGATCCACGCCCTGAGTCGATCGACGAATCGGCTCTCACCGTTCCACATTCGACCGGGGCACATCGTCGGCCCCCATTCGCTTCCCTCCCGACAATTTCAAGCACTCTTTAACTCTCTTTTCAAAGTCCTTTTCATCTTTCCCTCGTGGTACTTGTTTGCTATCGGTCTCTCGCCCATATTCAGCCTTGGATGGAATTTATCACCCGATTGGGGCTGTATTCCCAAACAACCTGACTCACGGACAGGGCCTCGTGGTGCGACAGGGTCTGGGCACAACTGGGCTCTCACCCTTTTCGACGCCTCTGTCCAGGGGACTTAGGCCCGGTCCGCCGCTGAGGATGCTTCTCCAGACTACAATTAAGATGCCAGAGGTGCCCGATTCTCAAGCTGGGCTCTTCTCGATTCACTCGTCGTTACTAGGGGAATCCTGGTAAGTTTCTTTTCCTTTGCTTCTTGATATACTTAAACTCAGCGGGTGATCCCGCCTGACTTAGGGTCTCGACGCGGGCATCGATCGAGCGATGCGAGGGGTCCGAAGGGGTCTGGGTGGACAACGAGCATGCGTCATCGGGGACGAGGCACACCGGGAGCTCTACCACTGACGATCACGGCACTGTCATTGCTGGGGACTCACTTTTGGGCCAACCGTGACCCACCGGATTGCGGGAGGCCATCTTTCACCCGCCCCCTTCCCTCGGAGCCCGAAGGGCGGGAGGTCGAAGGGGGGGCGAGGGTGCATGACACTGAGGCAAGCGTGCCCTCGGCCTAATGGCTTAAGGTGTAACTTGCATTCAAAGACTTGATGGTTCACGGGATTCTGCAATTCACACCAAGTATCGCATTTCACTATGTTCTTCATCGATGCGAGAGCTGAGATATTTGTTGCTGAGAGTCGTTTCATTTTTTCGTGACAAAAGGAGTCGTCGTGCCGCCCCTGCAAGCACCGTGGACAGGATGGTGACGGCGCGTGCACTCCATTTTTGTTTCGATTCCTTGGCATGATTCACATCGGGGGTTCACTGTTCGATGGTGGGCGAGATGATGCCGATCGTTCCGCTCGCCCCGTAGGGGGGACGAAGCGACCGTCGCACCCTTCAGGGGCCAAAGGGGGCTCGAGACGCGGGGGCACCCTCGCCCCTTCGGTGTTTCGTTAACGTGTCCGCAGGTCGTCCGTCGAGCGGGGTTTCGACAATGATCCTTCCGTAGGTTCACCTATAGAAACCTTGTTACGACTTCTCCTTCCTCTAAATGATAAGGTTCAGTGGACTTCTCACGACATCGCGGGCGACGGACCATCTAAGTCACCGCAATCCAAACATTTCACCGGACCATTCAATCGGTAGGAGTGATGGGCGGTGTGTACAAAGGGTAGGGACGTACTCAACTCGAGCTGATGACTCGCGCTTACTAGGAATTCCTCGTTGAAGACCAACAATTGCAATGATCTATCCCCATCATGATGAAATTTCAAAGATTACCCGGGCCTGTCGGCCAAGGCTATAGACTCATTAAATACATCAGTGTAGCGCGCGTGCGGCCTAGAACATCTAAGGGCATCACAAACCAGTTATTACCTCAAACTTCCTTGGCCTAAGCGGCCATAGTCCCTCTAAGAAGCTAGCCATGAAGGATCACCTCCGCATAGCTAGTTAGGAGGCTGAGGTCTTGTTTGTTAATGAAATTAACCGGACAAATCGTTCCACCAACTAAGAACGGCCATACACCACCACCCATAGAATCAAGGAAGAGCTCTCAGTCTATCAATCCTTACTATGTCTGAACCTGGTAAGTTTCCTCGTGTTGAGTTAAATTAAGTCGTAGGCTCCACTCTTGGTGGTGCCCTTCCGTCAATTCTTTTAAGTTTCAACCTTACGACCATACTCCCTCCAAAACCCAAAGACTTTGATTTCTCATAAGGTGCCAGCGGAGTCCTAAAAGTAACATCCACCGATCCCTGGTCGACATCGTTTATGGTTAAGACTAGGACGCAATCTGATCGTCTTCAAGCCCTTAACTTTCGTTCTTGATTAATGAAAACATCCTTGGCAAATGCTTTCGTAGTTGTTCATCTTTCATAAATCCAAGAATTTCACCTCTAACTATGAAATACGAATGCCCCCGACTGTCCCTGTTAATTATTACTCCGATCTCGAAGGCCAAGACAATAGGATCGAAATCTTATGATGTTATCCCATGCTAATGTATACAAGCGTAGGCCTACTTTCAGCACTCTAATTTCTTCAAAGTAATAGTGCTGGAGGAACGACTCGGGCAATTAAGTCCAAGAACGCATCATTGACAGTAGGGACGAGTAGATCGGTGCTCATCGTGAGGCAGATCGGACGACCCAACCCTAGTTCCAACTATAAGCTTTTTAACTGCAATAACTTAAATATACGTTATTGGAGCTGGAATTACCATGGCTGCTGGCACCAGACTTGCCCTTCAATGGATCTTCGTTAAGGGATTTAAATTGTACTCATTCTAAATACCAGACTCATAGAGCCCGATATTGTTATTTATTGTCACTACCTCCCCGTGTCAGGATTGGGTAATTTACGCCCCTGCTACCTTCCTTGGATGTGGTAGCCGTTTCTCAGGCTCCCTTTTCGAAATCGAACCCTAATTCTCTGTCACCCATCACCACCATAGTAGGCCACTATCCTACCATCGAAAGTTGATAAGGCAGAAATTTGAATGATGCATCGTCGGCACAAAGGCCGTGCGATCCTTCGAGTTGTCATGAATCATCAGAGCAACGGGCATAGCCCACGTCGACCTTTTATCTAATAAATGCATCCCTTCTAGAAGTTGAGGTTTGTGCACGTATTAGCTCTAGAATTACTATGGTTATCCGAGTAGTAGATACCGTCAAACAAACTATAAGTGATTTAATGAGCCATTCACAGTTTCACTGTCTGAATTAGTTCATACTTACACATGCATGGCTTAAGCTTTGAGATAAGCATATGACTACTGGTAGGATCAACCAGGTAGCATTCCTTCGAGACGTTGGCACTGCGTGGGCCTCGACGCACCGACCAAGAGACAGAGAGAGCCCAACGCGGAGCGCAAGCGTCGAGCATGTAAAATGCATAGCATCAGACGAACGGGGGCCGAGAGCCCACGCCCGCTAAACGTTTCACATTTGAGAGCACGATCAAATGCCGGTGCACCAATACGGCCATGAAGGATTGGATGGCACGCTTGGGACACCGGCCACGATTGACATCCGACCCATGGCCCCTAGGGACACGAGACGGATGAGGGATGGTGAGACATTCGATTTTCATCGATTCAGGTATGCAACACAGGATCCCGATCGTGCCTCCTGGGTACGACGATCGTATGGGGGGAGATTGAAGAGGATGACGGGTCGATAGTTCGATGCATTGAGCACGAAGCCTGCCAACACACACAACCATAGCACCACTCATATACCCATTACGTACAAGTGGCAGCATCCACGCGCGTCGGTCCACAACCCACCCGATCGATTA
Source organism: Durio zibethinus (assembly GCF_047325235.1). Taxonomy (NCBI): domain Eukaryota; kingdom Viridiplantae; phylum Streptophyta; class Magnoliopsida; order Malvales; family Malvaceae; genus Durio; species Durio zibethinus. The sequence continues at coordinate 14,682,440 of NC_143184.1, read as the reverse complement.
CTCGACGAGCGAGAGGAGAAAACGACATGCGAGGCCACTCCACAATCGCTTGGCATGAGAAAAACACAAGTAAGGGCCACGAGACTGCCCCTGCCATCCGACAGGCAACAACAAAGTGACACCACCAATGCTTGGCTCGACTGGGACCGCACGCGCGAGCTCTGCTGACACTACCCCAGGGGGACATTGCCCGATTCAGGGACTTGTTCCTGGGGTCTCGGATAGCGTTGGCTACGTGCACGACCTCGTCGAGGCCTAGGCATTTTTGTGGTCGATAACAAGGGACCGCGAGACCGTCAAATACCGAGAGACCTGGTCGGGCCAAGCCCATAATCGTGGCTTCTGCTCGCACCACCCCAGGGAGCCGTTGCTCGATTCAAGGATTTAGTCTGGGGTCTAGGGCAGCATCCACCATGTGCACGGGCTCGAGCTCAGCTCACTTTTTTTTGTATGCACGCCAACCGATCGAGGCCATAGGTGCCTGCCAGTCATCGGAGCAACCAGTCGTCAGACAAAATGGTTGAAAGGCATGCACGCCCTGTATTTCACTCGAGGGACATTACCCTGGGTGTACGCAATGAGAGGCCCATCACGCACACCTATTCCCCCCTTAGGAGGGAGAGAAGGGACGTCGAACCACCACCCCCTAAAGAGCATTAAAGATTTTACAAGTATGCTACCAGTAGACGTTAAAGTGTTTGAAACGGGGACACTTTTTCCAAATAGGCATATCCCACACCGAGGGTGAGCAGGTGCCGATGGTAGTTGGGGTATGTGCCCGCACCAAAGGCTAGCGCGTGCCGATGGTGGTTGATTTGACTGCCCGCACCAAGGGCCAGTGTCTGCTGATGGTGGTCGAGGCAATCGTTTGTACCAGATCGAGGCATGCGCCCACACCAAGGCCCGGCATGTGTCAATGGTGTTCGAGGCAACCGTTCGCACCAAGGCCTGGCATGTGCCGATGGTGTTCGATGCAACCGCCCGTACCAGGGGCCATCTTCTGCCGATAGTGGTCGAGGCAAGAGCCCGCACCAAGGGCTGGCTTGTGTCGATGGTGATCGAGGCAACCGCCTACACCAAGGGCCATCTTCTATTGATGGTGGTCGAGACAACCGCCCGCACCAGGGGCCATCTTCTACCGATGGTGGTCGAGGCAAGAGCCCGCACCAAGGGTCGGCTTGTGCCGATGGTGTTCGAGGCAACCGCTCACACCAAGGCTCGGCATGTGCCGATGGTGGTCTAGGCAACCGCTCGTACCTCAACCCAGCATGTGCCGATGGTGTTCAATGCAACTGCCTGCACCAGGGGCCATCTTGTACCGATGGTGATCGAGGCAATCGTCTGCACCAGGGCCTAGCTTGTGCCGATGGTAGTCAAGGCAAGTGCCCGTACCAAAGGGCAGCCTGTGTCGATGATGGTCGATGCATGTGCCATTGATGGTCGAAGCCTTGGCCGAAGTTTGATTTTGAGCCACGGTGCACATGCTGGGCTCGGGCATGTGCTGGTGCCACATTTTTTTCACCGGAGGCACCATCGTCGAAGCATCATCGAAGAACCTAACCAACGGCATTAGGGGTTCTCGTGATTGGGAGGCCAGGGGGTGCACACATGATGTGCGATGGGTGCTAGCACTGGGCCTTATATTGGCCCCCTATCCCTCATCAAACCTCTAGAACTCACACCCCTTTGAAGAGCATTTGAGATTTTATAGGTTTGCTGCCAGTCGCCATTAAAGTGTCTAAAATGGGGACACTTTTTTCAAATGGTCACAAAATCTTCTCCACTTCAAGTTTTTAGCTGTATTTTATTGTGCGTGCCAATAAAAATACAAGGATCATTTCTAAAAAATTTCAGGCCAAAACTCCTTCTAAAAAAATTTTAAAAAATCCCGAACTGTAAAAAGTTTCAAAAATCATGAAAAATAGAAAATGGGTCATCTTGCCACGAAACTTCACATGAAGGCTTAGGGGACCATTGTATGAATTTACAAGCCATAAAAATGGCATTGGCATGGTAGAAATATGAAAATGTGCCTGAACCCACCTATCACCTGATCGATCCACGGCTTGCGCATTCTGCCTCTCTGGCTGGCGTAGTGCCCGTCTGTTCGTTTCATGGGTTGACTTAGGCATACGAAGTTCATTCCCAGTCTAAGATCAGATTGGATCGAGGGTTGCGGTAGTAGGACCCGCAGCAGGATCGGTAGCACGCAGAGGGGGACTGGATCGATCCTCGGCTTGCACATTTTACCTCTCCGACCAGCTGAGTGCCTGCACGCTCGTTTCATGGGTCGACTTAGGCATACGAAGTTCATCCCCAGTCTAAGTAAGTCTCGTTCATTCCCAGTCTAAGATCAGACCGAACCAAGGGTTACGGTAGCAGGACCAGCAGTAAGATCGGCAGCACACAAGGAGGGATCGGGTCGATCCCTAACTTGCGCATTCTGCCTCTCCGATCGATTCCGTGCCTGCACGCTCGTTTCATGGGTTGGCTTAGGCATACGGAGTTCATTCCATGTCTAAGCCCTAGCCAGACCTAGGGTTGTGGCAGCGGGACCAACAGCAGGATCGGCAGCACGCAGAGGGGGACTGGGTTGATCCCCGACTTGTGCATTATGCCTCTCCGACCAGTTCAGTGCCTGCACGCTCGTTTTATGGGTTGACTTAGGCGTACGGAGTTCATTCCCAGTCTAAGCATACGTAGTTCATTCCCAGTCTAAGATCGGACCACCAGCAGGATCGACAGCAGCACGCAGAGTGGGATCGGGCCAATCCTCGGCTTACGCATCTTGCCTTTCCGATCGACTGAGTGCCCGTACGCTCATTTCGTGGGTTGACTTAGGCATGCGGAGTTCATTCTTGATCTAAGCCCCAACCAGATTGAAGGACCCGCAGTAGGATCAGTAGCATGTAGAGGGGGGTCGGGCCGATCCTCAGCTTGCGCATTCTGGCTCTCTGATCGACTGAGCGCCCATACGCTCGTTTCATGGGTTGACTTAGGCATACGTAGTGTATTCCCGGTCTCGACCAACCAAGGGCCAGAGGCTATCGAGAACCTATCCCTTATATTGGCCCCCTATCCCTCATCAAACCTCGAGAACTCACACCCCCTTAAAGATCATTTGAGATTTTATAGGTTTGCTGCTAGTAGCCATTAAAGTGTCTGAAATGGGACACTTTTTTCAAATGGTCACAAAATCTTCTCCACTTCGAGATTTTAGCTGAATTTTTTTGTGCATGCCAATGAAAATACAAGGATCATGTCTACCAAATTTGGGGCCAAAACTCCTTTTAAAAAAATTTTAACAAATCTCGAACCGTAAAAAGTTTCAAAAATTATGAAAAATAGAAAACGGGTCGTCTTGCCACGAAACTTTACATGAAGGCTTAAGGGACCATTGTATAAATTTACAAGCCATAAAAATGGCATTGGCATGGCAGAAATATGAAGATGTGCCTGAACCCACCTATCATCCGATCGATCCACGGCTTGCGCATCCCGCCCCTTTGGTCGGCTTAGTGGTCGTCCGCTCATTTCGTGGGTTGACTTAGGCATACAGAGTTCATTCTCAGTTTAAGATCATACCAGATTGAGGGTTGTGGTAGCAAGACCCACGGCAAGATCGACAGTACGTAGAGGGGGGCCGGGCCGATCCTCGGCTTGCACATTCTACCTCTCTGGCAGGCTGAGCACCCGCACACTTGTTTCATGGGTTGACTTAGGCATACAGAGTTCATCTCCAATCTAAGCAAGTCTCGTTCATTCCCAATCTAAGATCGGACTGGACCGAAAGTTACGGTAGCAGAACCAGTAGCAGGATCGACAGCATGCAGAGGGGGACGGAGCCGATCCCCAACTTGCGCATTCTACCTCTTCGGCTGATTGAGCACCCGCACACTCGTTTCATGGGTTTGCTTAAGCAGACGAAGTTCATTCAATGTCTAAGCCCCAACCGGACCGAGGGTTATGGCAGTGGGACCGACAGTGGGATCGACAGCACGCAGAGCGGGACTGAACCGATCCTCGGCTTGTGCATTATGCCTATCCGACCGGCTCAGTGCTCGTACGCTCATTTTGTGGGTTGACTTAGGCATACGGAGTTCATTCCCAGTCTAAGCATACAGAGTTCATTCCTAGTCTAAGATTGGACCGACAGTGGGATTGACGCAGCATGCAGAGGGGGCCAGGGTCGATCCTCTGCTTGCGCATCCTAACTTTTCGGCTGGTTGAGCGCCCGCACGCTCGTTTCATGGGTTGACTTAGGCATGCAGAGTTCATTCTTGGTCTAAGCCCCAACCAGATCGAAGGACCCGCAACGGGATCGGTAGCACACATAGGGGGGTCAGGCTGATCCTTTGCTTACGCATTCTGGCTCTCTGGCCAACTGAACGCCTGCACGTTCGTTTCATGGGTTGACTTAGGCATACGTAGTTCATTCTCGGTCTCGACCAACCAAGGGCCAGAGCCTATCGAGAACCTATCCCTTATATTGGCCCCCTATCCCTCATCAAATCTCGAGAACTCACACCCCTTTAAAGAGCATTTGAGATTTTATAGGTTTGCTGCCAGTAGCCATTAAAGTGTCTAAAATGGGGACACTTTTTTCAAACGGTCACAAAATCTTCTCCACTTCGAGTTTTTAGTTGAATTTTATTGTACGTGCCAACAAAATTACAAGGATCATGTCTACCAAATTTGGGGCCAAAACTCCTTCTAAAAAAATTTTAAAAAATCTCGAACTGTAAAAAGTTTCAAAAATCATGAAAAATAGAAAATCGGTTGTCTTGCCATGAAACTTCACATGAAGGCTTAGGGGACCATTGTATGAATTTACAAGCCATAAAAATGGCATTGGCAAGGCAAAAATATGAAGATGTGCCTGAACCCACCTATCACCCGATCAATCCACGGCTTGCGCATCCCTCCTCTCTGGCCGATGTAGTGCCCGTTCGCTCATTCCATGGGTTGACTTAGGCATACGGAGTTCATTCCCAGTCTAAAATCAAATCGGATCGAGGGTTGCGGTAGGAGGACCAGCAGTAGGATCGACAGCACGTAGGAAAGGATCGGGCCAATCTCTGACTTACGCATTCTGCCTCTCCGACCGGTTGAGCACCCACGCTCATTTCATAGGTTGGCTTAGGCATACAGAGTTCATTCCATGTCTAAGCCCCAGTCGGACCGAGGGTTGTGGCAGCGAGATCGACTGCGGGATCGATAGCACGCAGAGGGGGATCGGGCCAATCTCGGTTTACGCATTATGCCTCTCCGATCGGCTCAGTGCCCACACGCTCATTTCATGGGTTGACTTAGGCATACGGAGTTCATTCCTAGTCTAAGTATACAGAGTTCATTCCCAGTCTATGATCGGACCGGCAATGGGATCGACAGCAGCACGCAGAGGGGGATCGAGCCGATCTTCAGCTTGCCCATCCTGCCTCTCCGATCGGTTGAGCACCCGCACGCTTATTTTGTGGGTTGACTTAGGCATGCGAAGTTTATTCCCGGTCTAACCGGACCGAGGGACCTGAAGCGAGATCAACAACACGCAGAGAGGGGTCAAGCCGATCCTCGGTGTCATGGTCAGGCATTGGTCCTGCCTTGACTGACCTTGAACCGAGTAGCGATTGAGATCGAGCTGGTCGGAAAGCGATTCTAAGGAATGCGAGCGTGCATTCGGAGCTTTGGGACATGATGCTAACATGTTGTGGGGGCAATGGGAGCCCTGGGCCGCAATATACGCGGGGAAGTTTGGGACAGTGATCGGACATCCTCAAGCCAAGTAACCTGGCGGGTGACATCTGTGGAAGCAGTGTATAGGCGCTTCGAGCTTGGGAATAGGTTGGAGACATTGTGTGTGGATGATCCATGTCCTAAACCCTAAGATATGTAGGTAAGTATAAGGCAGTACGCCAGTGCCCTAAGACCAGCTGGCCAGTCAGGTGCTATCGATCTAAGCCATGTACAGGCACCTTCAAGTGGGTTAGTGGAGCAACAAGCAGAATCAAGGAGCAATGGTGACCAAGAGGAAGGTTACGGAGCCCAGAATTAGCTGGAGAAAGGCCTTGAGATGGTTGGGTAGAAAAGTGTCCCCATTTTAGACATTCTTACGGTCACTGGTAACAGATTGGGAAAATCTCTAACGCTCTTTATAAGGGGACGTCTGGTGTCAGCTCTCCACCACCCCTTTGGCTAGCGGGCAGGCGAGGGCCTGGCTAGTTTGAAGTGAGCTACTCCTAGTCACTAGTGATGGCTAGGTGGACGGGCATCGTAGGGTCATGAGCGTGGCACGATGTTTCCTCGAGTCACGGTAAACTTAGGGGTGGTTGGGGCCGATGGGCCTTGTATCGTGCCTTTACGTTGAACCATAGGGTTAGACAGTAGAGATGGTTAGGCCCCTCAGTTTCCCCTCCTGGAGCCAGAAGGATCATGCAATGGTGTTTATGTAGGAGGGATGCCATTGAGCCAAAGGGATGTGCGGGCTAGCAGGCAGGCATGCTGCTAGACCCCTGTGGCTAGTCGAGAAAGGTGTGTTGCTGCTGAGGCAGTCCACCCAAGTCCCCTTGTAGGACTAGCATGATGGTTGGTGTTAACCATGCGTGCGAACGGCTGGTGTGCTGCAGCTGGGGCAGTCCACCCAAGTCCCCTTACGGGACTAGCATGATGTTGGGTGTCAATCATGCGTACGAGCAGCCGATACTGCTGCTAAGGGCCTAAGCCCTAAGAACTGAGTCTCGTGGGATAAGATGAGCCTAGAGGCTCTGAGCTAGTTGTCGACCAGCTTAAATGTGGTGCTTGCGTTAACTTGATACGGGAGCTTGCGTATGATATAAGCGGGCATGGTGTTGGGTTCTCACCATGTTAAGAGGTAATAATATCATGAGAACCAGGACTGTGTGTCCCTACAGGCATTCGAGGATCGGTGCTTAAAATACAAAGCCTTGCGGGCAGAACTGGGTGCTCAGGGCTACGTTAAGAATCGAGGGTTGTGTGCCCCTCTGGGGATTCGAAGGTCCGTGCTCGAGTCCCTAAGCCCTACACTTAAAGAATTACGGGCTGATGCGTGATGAGAGTTGGGTTCCTCTCTATAGAGTTTGAAATGAGCGACCCTACGGGGTCAAAGCCAGGGAAGGCTCATGGGCATGTGGCTTGAAGGATCAGATTTGGTCGGTCCATGAAGAAAAAAAAAATGGACACGGTGAAAGCTAACCTTGACTATGAGTAGTCTTGGTGTCGCACGGACGCGTGGTTTCAGTAGGAGGAACGCGTGGACCGTGACATTTTGGTATCAAAGCCTTGGTTTGGCTTAGTGGCGAGATTTAGATAACCCCATGTGTGGGTCTAGTGATGTGAAATCGAAGTGGTGCCAAGCTCAAAAGGAGCTACCAAGACGCAAATGCGGTTCTGTGGCTATGGGTGCTCAGAAATGAGCCAACGATGCGTGCTACGAAAAATATTACGCCGATGTAAAATGGCTCTCGAGTAAACTCTTGGATGCCAAGCTAAAGGGCATCAGAATCTAGCCTCACCTAAAAAAAAGTGTTGGCATATGTTGGGGCATGGGATGCCTTCACGGTGGAAGGAACCGTAGTGAGACCACGATGCGAAAAGGGGCTTACACCATGAAATGGTGTTGAGTAAGGCCATGTGGGCCAAGTGAATCTTGTCCTGAGGGGCATGAGGTATCAAGTTTCAAAATTAATCACTAATGTGTGCACTTGCTTCATGGTGCAGGTGCCCCAGTGGGGGTGCAAGCCAAAGTATTCAGGTCCAAGCATGAAGCTATTACAAAGAAGAGTATGGAGTGGCTAGAGAGTGAAGCCACAAGCGGGATGGTCAATGGACCATAAGCTGTGTTGGTTAGTGGACCAGGAGTTCTCATGGTCAGAGGATCACGAGAGTGTGTGAATTAGTGAACCGAGTCTGTGTTGGCCGATAAGAAAGGTTTCACATGTGCTGTGCTGGTCAGTGGGCCACAACTGGGTGTAATCTGGTGAAAGAAGCAAAAGGAAATGGCCAGTTGACAAGGCCTCAGGCATGTAAGTCAGTGGACCTTGAGGATTGAGCGGGTGAATCCCTGAGTCGAGCTAATCAGTGGACTAGGTGTTCTGTTAGATGAGTGGATCTCCGAGTATAAACAGATTTTGGGATGCCCTAGGAACTGGGCCAGAGTCAGAACTATCGAGCAATAGAACCATCGAGGAGATATGGTTGCGCATAATGCTGCGCTGAGTTTTGAGTAAAAATGGGGGAGACATGTCAATTCCCCGTGAGACTGAGCCAAGATAGAGGAGCTTGGGCAATGGAGCACAGTGTTCAAGCTGGGGGCAAAGACGGAGTTCACGCATTTTAAGGTGCCGTCTTGGGGGTGGTTGGCCTGAGGGCCACACCCAGAGAGGTGACCTTGGAGGGGCCGAGAGGACCTAAGTTGGGAGATGACCAAAGTGCCTGAATGCCACTATGCTAGGGTCTATCATGTGGGGTGCCGTATGAGTGCGGTTGACCTAAACATCACGTTCAGAGGGGCGCATCAGTGGGTTGATGCTGCAAGCGTGCAGTTGGTGTGAGGGGTCACGTCCGGTGGGATGCACCAAGTGAGTGGCAAAGCGGGTGGTCATTCATTCTACTGAGGGTCATTGATCAATGAGGGCACCTCGAGGTCGCAACCTGATAATGACCAAGGGATGAAGCCATGGTATAGCCCATATGATTACAACCAAGATAGGTTAGGTGGTTCGAGCTGCAACAAAGCTGAGTAGCAATGGGATCAATCTACATCAACAATGGACGAGTACTGTGGGCGGTGCCTCATGTGACGGGACCTTGACCCAATCCTTGAGGGCACAAGTGAGAGACATATGAGTAAATGTCAGTTGTGTGCAACAAGATAGTTGGGTGTGGTCTTGGCGTCGATGAGGGCATCGACATAGTAAGTGGGGGAGAGTGTCATGGTTAGGCCTTGGTCCTGCCATGACTGACCCTGAACCGAGCAGCGGTTGAGACCGAGCTGGCGAAAAAATGGTTTTAAGGAATACAGGCATGCATTCAGAGCTTTGGGACATGATGCTAACATGTTGTGGGGGCAATGGGAGCCCTGGGTTGCAAGATACGTGGGAAAGTTCGGGACAGTGGTCGGACACCCTCAAGCCAAGTAGCCTGGCGGGTGCCATCTATGGAAGCAGTGTGCGGGCGTTCCGAGCATGGGAATAGGTTAGGGACATTATGTGTGGATGGTCCATGTCCTAAACCCCGAGATATGCAGATAAGTATAAGGCAGTATGTCGGTGCCCTGGGACCAACTAGCCAGTCAGGTGCTATCAGTCTAAGCCATGTGCGGGCACCTTTGAGTGGGTTGGTGGAGCAACGAGCAGAATCAATGAGCAATGGTGACCAAGAGGAAGGTTACGGGGCCCTGAGTTAGCTGGAGAAAGGCCCTGAGATGGCTGGGTAGAAAAGTATCCCCATTTCAGACATTCTTATGGTCACTGGTAGTAGATTGGGAAAATCTCTAATGCTCTTTATAGGGGGACGTCTGGTGTTAGCTCTCCACCACCCCCTTGGCTAGCAGGCAGGCGGGGGCCTGGCTAGTCTGAAGTGAGCTACTCCTAGTCACTAGTGGTGGCTAGGTGAGCGGGCATCGTAGGGTCATGAGCGTGGTACGATGTTTCCTCGAGTCACGGTAAACTCGAGGGCGGTTAGGGCCGACGGGCCTCGTATCGTGCCTTTACGTTGAACCATGGGGTTAGACGGTAGAGATCGTTAGGCCCCTCAGTTTCCCCTCTTGGAGCTGGAAGGATCATGCAATGGTGTTTATGTAGGAGGGATGCCATCGAGCCAAAGGGATGTGCGGGCTAGCAGGCAGGCATGCTGCTAGACCCCTGTGGCTAGTCGGGAGAGGTGTGCTGCTGCTGGGGTAGTCCATCCAAGTCCCCTTGTGGGACTAGCATGATGGTAGGTGTCAACCATGTGTGCGGGCGGCTGGTGTCCTGCAGCTGGGGCAGTCCACCCAAGTCCCCTTGCGGGACTAGCATGATGTTGGATGTCAATCATGCGTGCGGGCAGCCGATACTACTGCTAAGGGCCTAAGCCCTAAAAATCGAGTCCCGTGGGACGAGATGAGCCTAAAGGCTCCAAGCTGGCTGCCGACCAGCTTAAATGTGGTGCTTGCGTTAACTCGATACAGGAGCATGCGTACGATACGAGCGGGCTTGGTGTTGGGTTCTCACTATGTTAAGAGGTAATAATATCATGAGAACCGGGACTGTGTGTCCCTACGGGCATTCGATGATCGGTGCTCGAGATACAAAGCCTTACGGGCAGAGCTGGGTGTTCGGGGCTACGTTAAGAATTGAGGGTTGTGTGCCCCTCTAGGGATTCGAAGGTCCGTGCTCGAGTCCCTAAGCCCTGCACTTGAAGAATTACGGGCTGATGCGTGATGAGAGTTGGGTTCCTCTCTATAGAGTTTGGAATGAGCGACCCTACGGGTCAAAGCCAGGGCAGGCTCGTGGGCATGTGGCTTGAAGGATCAGATTTGGTCGGTCTGTGAAGAAAAAAAAATGGACATGGTGAAGGCTGACCTTGACTACGAGTAGTCTTCGTGCCGCACGGACGCGTGGTTTCAGTAGGAGGAACGCGCGAACCGTGACACTCGGCTTGCGCATTCTGGCTCTTCGATTGACTGAGCGCCCGCACGCTCGTTTCATGGGTTAACTTAGGCATACATAGTGCATTCCCGATCTCGGCCAACCAAGGGTCAGAGGCTACCGAGAACCTATCCCTTATATTGGCCCCTACCCCTCATCAAACCTCGAGAACTCACACCTCCTTAAAGAGCATTTGAGATTTTATAGGTTTGCTGCCAGTAGCCATTAAAATGTCTGAAATGGGGACTCTTTTTTCAAACGATCACAAAATCTTCTCCACTTCGAGTTTTTAGCTGAATTTTTTTGTGCATGCTAACAAAAATAAAAGGATCATGTCTACCAAATTTGGGGCCAAAACTCCTAAAAAAATTTAAAAAAATCCCAAACCTCAAAAAGTTTCAAAAATCATGAAAAATAGAAAATGGGTTGTCTTGCCACGAAACTTCACATGAAGGCTTAGGGGGACCAGTGTATGAATTTACAAGCCATAAAAATGGCATTGGCATAGCAGAAATATGAAAATGTGCCTGAACCCACCTATCATCCGATCGATCCACAGCTTGCGCATCCCGCCTCTCTGGCCGGTGTAGTGCCCATCCGCTCGTTTCATGGGTTGACTTAGGCATACGCAGTTCATTCCCAATCTAAGATTGGACCGGATCAAGGGTTGCGGTAGCAGGACCCGCAACAGGATTTACAGCACGCAGAGAGGAATCGGGCCGATCCTCGGCTTGCACATTCTGCCTCTCTGGCCAGCTGAGTGCCCGCACGTTTGTTTCGTAGGTTGACTTAGGCATACGGAGTTCATCCCCAGTCTAAGCAAGTCTCGTTCATTCCCAGTCTAAGATCAGATCGGGCCGAGGGTTGCGGCAGTAGGACCAGCAGTAGGACTAGCAGCACGCAGGGGGGATCGGGTCGATCCCCGACTTACGCTTTCTGCCTCTCCGGCCGTTGAGCATCCGCACGCTCGTTTCGTGGGTTGGCTTAGGAATACAGAGTTCATTCCATGTCTAAGCCCCAGTCGGACTGAGGGTTGTGGCAACGGGACCGACAGCGGGATCGGTAACACGTAAAGGGGGGTCGGGCTGATCCTCGGCTTGCGCATTCTGGCTCTCCGACCGGCTGAGCGCCCGCATGCTCGTTTCATGGGTTGACTTAGGCATATGTAGTGCATTCCCGGTCTCGACCAACCAAGGGCCAAAGGCTATCGAGAACCTATCCCTTATATTGGCCCCCTATCCCTCATCAAACCTCGAGAAGTCACACCCCCATAAAGAGCATTTGAGATTTTACAGGTTTGCTACCAGTAGCCATTAAAGTGTCTGAAATGGGGACACTTTTTTCAAACGATCACAAAATCTTCTCCACTTCGAGTTCTTAGCTGAATTTTTTTGGGCATGCCAACAAAAATACAAGGATCATGTCTACCAAATTTGGGGCCAAAATCTTTCTAAAAAAATTTTAAAAAATCCCAAACCGTAAAAAGTTTTAAAAATTATGAAAAATAGAAAACGGGTCGTCTTGCCATGAAACTTCACATGAAGGCTTAGGGGACCATTGTATGAATTTAAAAGCCATAAAAATGGCATTGGAATGGTAGAAATATGAAGATGTGCCTAAACCCACCTATCACTCGATCGATCCACGGCTTGTGCATCCCGCCTCTCTGGCCAGCGTAGTGCCTGTCCGCTCGTTTCATGGGTTGACTTAGGCATATGGACTTTATTCCCAGTCTAAAATCGGACCGGATCAAGGGTTGCGACAATAGGACCCGTTGCGGGATCGACAGCACATAGTGGGGGATCGAGCTGATCCTCGACTTGCACATCTGCCTCTCTGGCAGGCTGAGTGCCCGCACACTCGTTTCGTGGGTTGACTTAAGCATACGGAGTTCATCCCCAGTCTAAGCAAGGCTCATTCATTCCCAATCTAAGATTGGATCGGACTGAAGGTTGCGACAGTAGGACCAACAGCAAGATCGGTAGCACGTAGGGGGGACCGGGTCCATCCTCGACTTGCGCATTCTGCCTCTTCGACTGGTCGAACGCCCACACGCTAGTTTCATGGGTTGGCTTAGGCATACGAAGTTAATTCCATGTCTAAGCCCCAGTCAGACTGAAGGTCATGGCAGCGGGACCGATAGCGAGATCGACAGCATGCAGAGGGGGACCGGGTCGATCCCTGGCTTGCGCATTATGCCTCTCCGATCGACTCAACGCCCATATGCTCATTTCGTGGGTTGACTTAGGCATACGGAGTTCATTCCCAGTCTAAGCATATGGAGTTCTTTCCCAGTCTAAGATCAGACCGGTAGCGGGATCGGCAGCAGCACGCAAAGGGGGACTGGGCCGATCATCGGCTTACGCATCCTACCTCACCGGTCGACTGAGCGCCCGCACGCTCGTTTCATGGGTTGACTTAAGCATGTGGAGTTCATTCTCGATCTAAGCCCCAACCGGACCGAGGGACCCATAGTGGGATCAGCAGCATGCAGAGGAGGGCTGGGCCGATCCTTGGCTTGCATATTTCGACTTTCCGATCGACTGAGCACCTGCACGCTCGTTTCATGGGTTGACTTAGGCATACGTAGTGCATTCCCGATCTTGACCAACCAAGGCCCAGAGGCTATCAAGAACCTATCCCTTATATTGGCCCCCTATCCCTCATCAAACCTCGAGAACTCATACCCCCTTAAAGAGCATTTGAGATTTTATAGGTTTGCTACCAGTAGCCATTAAAGTGTCTGAAATGGGGACACCTTTTTCAAACGGTCACAAAATCTTCTCCACTTCAATATTTTAGCTGAATTTTTTTGTGCATGCCAAAAAAAATACAAGGATTATGTATACCAAATTTGGGGCCAAAACTCCTTCTAAAAAAATTTTAAAAAATCCCAAACCGTAAAAAGTTTTGAAAATCATGAAAAATAGAAAACGGGTTGTCTTGTCACGAAACTTCACATGAAGGCTTAGGGGACCGTTGTATGAATTTACAAGCCATAAAAATGGCATTGGCATGGTAGAAATATGAAGATGTGCCTGAACCCACCTATCACCCGATCGATCCACGGCTTACGCATCCCGCCTCTCTGGCCGACGTAGTGCCCATCCGCTCGTTTCATGGGTTGACTTAGGCATACGTAGTTCATTCCCAACCTAAGATTGGATCAGATCAAGGGTTGCAGTAGCAGGACCCGCAACGGGATCTGCAGTATGCAGAGAGGGACTGGGCCGATCTTCGACTTGCACATTCTGCCTCTCTGGCCAACTGAGCGCCCGCACGCTTGTTTCGTAGGTTGACTTAGGCATACGGAGTTCATCCCTAGTCTAAGCAAGTCTCATTCATTCGTAGTCTAAGATCGAACTTGACTGAAGGTTGTGGTAACAGGACCAGCAGCAGGATCGACAGCACGCAGGGGGGATTGGGTCGATCCTCGACTTGTGCATTCTGCCTCTTCGACCGATTGAGCGCCCGCTCGCTCGTTTAATGGGTTGGCTTAGGCATACAGAGTTCATTCCATGTCTAAGCCCCAGCCAGACCGAGGGTTGTGGCAGCGAGACCGACAGCGGGATTGGCAGCATGCAGAGGGGGATCGGGCCGATCTCTGACTTGCACATTATGCCTCTCCAGCCGGCTCAGCGCCCGCACACTCATTTTGTGGGTTGACATTAGGCATACGGAGTTCATTCCCAGTCTAAACATATGAAGTTCATTCCCAATCTAAGATCAGACCGGCAACGAGATCAGTAGCAGCACGCAGAGGGGGACCGGGCCGATCCTCAGCTTGCACATCCTGCCTTTCCAGTCGGCTGAGTGCTCGCACACTCGTTTCATGGGTGGACTTAGGCTTGCAGAGTTCATTCTCGGTCTAAGCCCTAACCGGACCGAGGGACCCGCAGCGGGATCGACAGCACGTAGAGGGGGGCCGGGCCAATCCTCGACTTACGTATTCTGGCTCTTCGACCGGTTGAGAGACCATACGCTCATTTCATGGGTTGACTTAGGCATACGTAGTGCGTTCCCGATCTCGACCAACCAATGGCCAGAGGCTATCGAGAACCTATTCCTTATATTGGCCCTCTATCCCTCATCAAATCTCAAGAACTCACACCCCCTTAAAGAGCATTTGAGATTTTATAGGTTTACGTCCAGTAGCCATTAAAGTGTCTGAAATGAGGATACTTTTTTGAAATGGTCACAAAATCTTCTCCACTTCGAGTTTTTAGCTGAATTTTTTTGTGTATGCCAACAAAAATACAAGGATCATGTCTACAAAATTTGGGGCCAAAACTCCATCTAAAAAAACTTTAAAAAATCCCAAACCGTAAAATGTTTCAAAAATCATGCAAAAAAGAAAACGGGTCGTCTTTCCATGAAACTTTACATGAAGGCTTAGGGGACCATTGTATGAATTTACAAGCCATAAAAATGGCATTGGCATAGTAAAAATATGAAGATGTGCTTAAACCCACCTATCACCCGATCGATCCATGGCTTGCGCATCCCGCCTCCATGGCCGGCGTAGTGCCCATCCGCTCGTTTCGTGAGTTGACTTAGGCATACGGAGTTCATTCCCAGTCTAAGATCAGACAGGATCAAGGGTTACGGTAGCAGGACCCGTAGCGGGATCGACAGCACGCAGAGGGGGACAGGGCCGATCCCTGACTTACGCATTCTACCTCTTTGGCCAGTTGAGCGCCCACACTCTCGTTTCAATGGTTGGCTTAGTCATACAGAGTACATTCCATTTCAAGGATCGACAGCATGTAGAGGGGGATCAGGCCGATCCCCGACATGCGTATTATGCGTCTTCGACCGACTGAGCACCACACGCTCGTTTTATAGGTTGACTTAGGCATACGTAGTGCGTTCCCGATCTCAACCAACCAAAGGCCAGAGGCTATCGAGAACCTATCCCTTATATTGGCCCCCTATCCCTCATGAAACCTCGAGAACTCACACCCCTTAAAGAGCATTTGAGATTTTATAGGTTTGCTGCCAGTAGCCATTAAAGTGTTTAGAATGGGGACACTTTTTTTAAACGGTCACAAAATCTTCTCCACTCTGAGTTTTTAGTTGAATTTTATTGTACGTGCCAACAAAAATACAAGGATCATGTCTACCAAATTTGGGGCTAAAACTTCTTCTAAAAAAATTTTAAAAAATCTCGAACTGTAAAAAGTTTTAAAAATCGTGAAAAATAGAAAACGGGTTGTCTTGCCATGAAACTTCACATGAAGGCTTAGGGGACCATTGTATGAATTTACAAGCCATAAAAATGGCATTGGCACGGTAGAAATATGTAGATGTGCCTGAACCCACCTATCACCCGATCGATTCATGGCTTGCGCATCCCTCCTCTCTGGCTGACGTAGTGCCCGTTCGCTTGTTCCATGCGTTGACTTAGGCATACGGAGTTCATTCCCAGTCTAAGATCAGATTGGATCAGGGGTTACGACAGCAGGACCCGCAGCGAGATCGGCAGCACGCAGAGGGGGATCGGGTCGATCCTCGGCTTACACATTCTACCTCTCTAGCCGGCTGAGTGCCCGCACGCTCATTTTGTGGGTTGACTTAGGCATTCGAAGTTCATCCCCAGTCTAAGCAAGTCTCGTTCATTCCCAGACTATGATCGGACCGGATCGAAAGTTGCGACAACAGGACCAGTAGCAGGATCGGTAGCACGCAGGGGGGGACAGGGTCGATCCTCGGCTTGCACGTTCTGCCTCTCCGATCGATTGAGCACCCGCAGGCTCGTTTCGTGGGTTGGCTTAGGCATACGGAGTTCATTCCATGTCTAAGCCCCAGTCGGACCGAGGGTTGTGGCAGCAGGACCGGCATCAGGATCGACAGCACGCAGATGGGGACCAGGCCAATCCCCGGCTTGTGCATTATGCCTTTCCCACCGGCTCAGTGCCCGCACGCTCGTTTCATGGGTTGACTTAGGTATACGGAGTTCATTCCCAGTCTAAGCATACGAAGTTCATTCCCAGGCTAAGATCGAACCGACAGCGGGATCGATAGCAGCACAAAGAGGGGGATCGAGCCGATCCTTGACTTGCACATCCTGCCTCTCTGGTCGGCTGAGTGCCTGCACGCTCGTTTCTTGGGTTGACTTAGGCAGGCCGAGTTCATTCCCGGTCTAAGCCCCAACCGGACTGAGGGATCCACAGCGGGATCAGCAGCTTACAGAGCGGGGTCGGGTCGATCCTCGGCTTGCACATTCTGACTCTCCGACTAGTTGAGCACCTGCACGCTCGTTTCGTGGGTTGACTCTCGCACGTTCGTTTCGTGGGTTGACTTAGGCATGCAGAGTTCATTCTCAGTCTAAGCCCCAACCGGACTGAGGGACCTGCAGCGGGATCGGCAGCACGCAGAGGGGGACCGGGATGATCCTCGGCTTGCGCATTCTAGCTCTTCGGCCAGCTGAGCGCCCGTATGCTCGTTTCATGGGTTAACTTAGGCATACGTAGTGCATTCTCGATCTCGACCAACCAAGGGGCAGAGGCTATCGAGAACCTATCCCTTATATTGGCCCCTTATCCCTCATCAAACCTCAAGAACTCACAGCCTTTAAAGAGCATTTGAGATTTTATAGGTTTGCTACTAGTAGCCATTAAATTGTCTGAAATGGGGACACTTTTTTCAAATGGTCACAAAATCTTCTCCACTTCGAGTTTTTAGCTGAATTTTTTTGTGCATGCCAACAAAAATACAAGGATCATGTCTACCAAATTTGGGGCCAAAACTCCTTCTAAAAAAATTTTAAAAAATCTTGAACCGTAAAAAGTTTCAAAAATCATGAAAAATAGAAAACGGGTCGTCTTGCCACGCAACTTCACATGAAGGCTTAGGGACCATTGTATGAATTTACAAGCCATAAAAATGGCATTGCCACAGCAGAAATATGAAGATGTGCCTGAACCCACCTATCACCCGATCGATTCACGGGTTACGCATCCCGCTTCTCTGGTCGGCGTAGTGCCCGTCCGCTCGTTTCGTGGGTTGACTTAGGCATACGGAGTTCATTCCTAGTCTAAGATCAGACCAGATTGAGGGTTGTAGCAGTAGGAGCCGCAGCGGGATCTACAGCACGTAGAGGGGGACCGGGTCGATCCCCGGCTTGCACATTTTGCCTCTCTGGCCAGTTGAGTGCCCATACGTTCGTTCGTGGGTTGACTTAGGCATATGGAGTTCATCCCCAGTTTAAGCAAGTCTCTTTCATTCCTAGTCTAAGATCAGAGTGGACCGAAGGGTGCGACAGCAGGACTAGCAGTAGGATCGGCAGCACGTAAGGGCGATCGAGTCGATCCCTGACTTGCGCATTCTGCCTCTCCAGCCGGTTGAGTGCCCGCACGCTCATTTCATGGGTTGGCTTAGGCATACGGAGTTCATTCCATTTCTAAGCCCCAACCGAATAGAGGGTTGTGGCAGTGAGACCGGCTGCGGGATCAATAGCACAGAGAGGGGGACTAGGCCGATCCTCGACTTGCGTATTATGCCTCTCCGATCGGCTCAGTGCCTGCACGCTCATTTCTTGGGTTGACTTAGGCATACGGAGTTCATTCCCAATTTAAGCATACGGAGTTCAATTCCAGTCTCAGATCAGACTGACAGCGGGATCGGTAGCAGCATGGAGAGGGGGACCAGGCCAATCCTCGGTTTGTGCATCCTGCCTCTTCGACCCGCAGAGCGCCCGCATGCTCGTATCGTGGGTTGACTTAGGCATGCAGAGTTCATTCGTAGTCTAAGCCCCAACCAGACCGAGGTACCCACAGCGGGATCAGCAGCACGTAGAAAGGGGGTCGAGCCGATCCTCAGCTTGCGCATTCTGGCTCTCCGGTCGGCTGAGCGCCCGCATGCTCGTTTCATGGGTTGACTTAGGCATACGTAGTGCATTCCCGGTCTCGACCAACCAAGGACCAGAGGTTATCGAGAACCTATCCCTTATATTGGCCCCCTATCCCTCATCAAACCTCGAGAACTCACACCCCCTTAAAGAGCATTTGAGATTTTATAGGTTTGCTGCCAGTAGCCATTAAAGTGTCTGAAATGGGGACACTTTTTTCAAACGATCACAAAATCTTCTCCACTTCGAGTTTTTAGCTGAAATTTTTTATGCATGCCAACAAAAATACAATGACCATGTCTACAAAATTCGGGGCCAAAAATCCTTCTAAAAAAATTTTAAAAAATACCGAATCGTAAAAAGTTTCAAAAATCTTGAAAAATAGAAAACGGGTCGTCTTGCCACGAAACTTCACATGAAGGCTCAGGGGACCATTGTATGAATTTACAAGCCATAAAAATGGCATTGGCATGGCAAAAATATAAAGATGTACCTGAACCCACCTATCACCCTATCAATTCATGGCTTGCGCATCCCGCCTCTCTGGCTGACGTAATGCCCGTCCACTCGTTTCGTGGGTTGACTTAGGCATACGGAGTTCATTCCCAGTCTAAGATCGGACTGGATCGGGGGTTGTGACAGCAAGGCCCGTAGCGAGATCAGCAGCACGCAGAAGGCGATTGGGTCAATCCTCAGCTTGCACATTCTACCTCTCTAGCCGGCTGAGTGCCCGCACGCTCATTTTATGGGTTGACTTAGGCATACAAAGTTCATCCCCAGTCTAAGCAAGTCTCGTTCATCCCAAACTATGATCGGACCGGATCGAGGGTTGCAACAATAGGACCAGTAGCAGAATCGATAGCATAAAAGGGGGGATCGGGTCGATCCTCGACTTACGCATTCTGCCTCTCCGATCGATTGAGCACCCGCACGTTCGTTTTGTGGGTTGGCTTAGGCATACGGAGATCATTCCATGTCTAAGCCCCAGCCAGACCGTGGGTTATGGCAGCAAGACCGGCATCGGGATTAACAGTACATAGACGGGGATCGGGCCAATCCCCGACTTACGCATTATGCCTTTGCCACTGGCTCAGTGTTCGCACGCTCGTTTCGTGGGTTGACTTAGGTATACAGAGTTCATTCTCAGTCTAAGCATACGAAGTTCATTCCTAGGCTAAGATCGGACCGACAACGGGATCGGTAGCAGCACAAAGAGGGGGATTGGGTCGATCCTCGACTTACGCATCCATCCTCTCTGGTCGACCGAGCGCCCGCACGCTCGTTTCGTGGGTAGACTTAGGCATGTCGAGTTCATTCCCGGTCTAAGCCCCAATCGGATTGAGGGATCCACAGTGGGATCGGTAGCTTGCAGAGCGGGGTCGGGTCGATCCTCAGCTTGCGCATTCTGACTCTCCGGCCAGCTGAACGCTCGCACGCTCGTTTCGTGGGTTGACTTAGGCATGCAGAGTTCATTCTCGGTCTAAGCCCCAACCGGACTGAGGGACCCACAACGGGATCGGCAGCACGCAGAGGGGGACCGGGCTGATCCTCGGCTTGTGCATTCTGGCTCTCCGGCCAGCTGAGTGCCCGCATGCTCGTTTCATGGGTTGACTTAGGCATACGTAATGCATTCCAGGTCTCGACCAACCAAGGGGCAGAGGCTATCGAGAACCTATCCCTTATATTGGCCCCCTATCCCTCATCAAACCTCGAGAACTCACAGCCCCTTAAAGAGCATTTGAGATTTTATAGGTTTACTGCCAGTAGCCATTAAATTGTCTGAAATGAGGACACTTTTTTCAAACGGTCACAAAATCTTCTCCACTTCGAGTTTTTAGCTGAATTTTTTTGTGCAAGCCAACAAAAATACAAGGATCATGTCTACCAAATTTGGGGCCAAAACTCTTAAAAACATTTTAAAAAATCTTGAACCGTAAAAAGTTTCAAAAATCATGAAAAATAGAGAACGGGTCGTCTTGCCACGAAACTTCACATGAAGGGTTAGGGGACCATTGTATAAATTTACAAGCCATAAAAATGGCATTGGCACAGTAGAAATATGAAGATGTGCCTGAACCCACCTATCACCCAATCGATCCACGGTTTGCGCGTCCCGCCTCTCTAACCGACATAGTGCCCGTCCGCTCGTTTTGTGGGTTGACCGGATAGGGGGTTGCGACAGTAGGTCCTGCAACGAGATCGGCAGCACGTAGAGGGGGATCGGGCCGATCCCCGACTTGCACATTCTACCTCTCTGGCAGGTTGAGCGCCCACACGCTCATTTCGTGGGTTGACTTAGGCATACGGAGTTTATCCCTAGTCTAAACAGGTCTTGTTCGTTCCTAGTCTAAGATTGGACCAGACCAAGGGTTACGACAGTTGGAGCAGCAGCATGATTAACAACACGTAGGGGGGACCGGGTCGATCCTCGACTTGCGCATTCTGTCTCTTCGGCCAGTTGAGTGCTCGCACGCTCATTTCATGGGTTGGCTTAGGCAAACGGAGTTCATTCCATGTCTAAGCCCCAGTCGGATCGAGGGTTGTGGCAGTGGGACCGACAGTGTATCGACAGCACGCAGAGGGGGACCAGGTCGATCCCTGACTTACGCATTATGCCTCTCCGACCGGCTCAGCGCTCGCACGCTCATTTTGTGGGTTGACTTTGGCATACGGAGTTCATTCCCAGTCTAAGATCGGATCGACAACGAGATCGACAACAACAGCTGAGGGGGATCAGGCCGATCCTCGACTTACGCATCTTGCCTCCCCGGTCGGTTGAGCGCCCACACGCTTATTTCGTGGCTTCACTTAGGCATGCGAAGTTCATTCTCGATCTAAGCCCCAATTGGATTGAAGGACTCGTAGCAAGATCGACAGCACGCAGAAGGGGGCCGGGCGGTCTTCGACTTGCGTATTCTGACTCTCTGATCGACTGAGCTCCCACACACTCATTTCATGGGTTGACTTAGGCATACATAGTGCATTCCCGATCTCGACCAACCAAGGGCCAGAGGCTATCGAGAACCTATCCCTTATATTGGCCCCCTATCCCTCATCAAACCTCGAGAACTCACACCCCCTTAAAGAGCATTTGAGATTTTATAGGTTTGCTGCCAGTAGCCATTAAAGTGTCTGAAATGGGGACACTTTTTTTAAACGGTCACAAAATCTTCTCCACTTCGAGTTTTTAGCTGAATTTTTTTATGCATGCCAAAAAAAATACAAGGATCATGTCTACCAAATTTGGGGCCAAAACACCTCCTAAAAAAATTTTAAAAAATCACGAACCATAAAAAGTTTTGAAACTCCTGCAAAATAGAAAACGGGTCGTCTTGCCACGAAACTTAACATGAAGGCTTAGGGGACCATTGCATGAATTTACAAGCCATAAAAATGGCATTGGCATGGTAGAAATATGAAGATGTGCCTGAACCCACCTATCACCCGATTGATCCACGGCTTGTGCTTCTTGCCTCTCTAGCTGATGTAGTGCCCATCCGCTCGTTTCATGCATTGATTTAGGCATACAGAGTTCATTCCCAGTCTAAGATAGGACTGGATCGAGGGTTGCGATAGCAGGACCCACAGCGGGATCGACAGCACACAGAGGGGGACCGAGCCGATCCCCAGCTTGCACATTCTGCCTCTCTGGCCGGCTGAATGCCCGCACGCTCGTTTCGTGGGTTGACTTAGGATACAGAGTTCATCCCCAGTCTAAGCAAGTCTCATTCATTCCCAGTCCAAGATCAGATCAGACTGAGGGTTACGGCAATAGGACCAGCAACAGGATCGACAGCATGTAGGGGGCACCGAGCTGATCTTCGACTTGCATATTCTGCCTCTCCGATCGATTGAGCTCCCGCACGCTCATTTCGTGATTTAGTTTAGGCATACAGAGTTCATTCCATGTCTAAACCCCAGCTAGAATGAGGGTTGTGGTAGCGGGATCGGCAGCACGCAAAGAGGGACTGGGTCGATCCCCGGCTTGCACATTATGCCTCTTCGACCGGCTCAGCACCCACACGCTTGTTTCGTGGGTTGACTTAGGCATACGGAGTTTATTCCCAGTCTAAGCATACGAAGTTCATTCCTAGTCTAAAATTAGACCGACAGTGGGATCGACAATAGCACGTAGAGGGGGACTGGGCCGATCCTCGACTTGCGCATCCTGCCTCTCCGGCCAACTGAGCGCCCGATCGTTCGTTTCATGGGTTGACTTAGGCATGCAGAGTTCATTCTCAATCTAAGCCCTAACCAGACCGAGGGACCTGTAACGGGATCGGTAACATACAGAGGAGGGCCGGGTCGATCCTCGGCTTGCGCATTCTGGCTCTCCGACCGGCTGAGCACTCGCATGCTCATTTCATGGGTTAACTTAGGCATACATAGTGCATTCCCGATCTCGACCAACCAAGGGCCAGAGGCTATCGAGAACCTATCCCTTATATTGGCCCCCTATCCCTCATCAAACCTCGAGAACTCACACCCCCTTAAAGAGGATTTGAGATTTTATAGGTTTGCTGTCAGTAGGCTTTAAAGTGTCTGAAATGGAGACACTTTTTTGAAAGGGTCACAAAATCTTCTCCACTTTGAGTTTTTAGCTGAATTTTTTTATGCATGCCAAAAAAAATACAAGATCATTTCTACCAAATTTGGGACCAAAACTCTTTCTAAAAAAATTTAGAAAAAACCCGAACTGCAAAAAGTTTTAAAAATCATAAAATATAGAAAACGGGTCATCTTGCCACGAAACTTAACTGAAGGCTTAGGGGACCATTGTATGAATTTACAAGCTATAAAAATGGCATTGACACAATAGAAATATGAAGATGTGCCTGAACCCACCTATCACCCGATCGATCCATGGCTTGCACATCCCACCTCTCTGGCCAGCATAGTGCCCGTCCACTTGTTTCGTGGGTTGACTTAGGCATACGGAGTTCATTCCCTGTCTAAGATTGGACCGGATTGAGGGTTATGACAGCAAGAACCGCAGCGGGATCGACAACACGCAGAGAGGGATCGGGTCGATCCTCGACTTGCACATTCTGCCTCTCTGGCCGGCTGAGCGCCCGCACAATCATTTCATAGGTTGACTTAGGCATAAGGAGTTCCTCCCTAGTCTAAGCAAGTCTCATTCATTCCCAGTCTAAGATCAGAATGGACCGAAGGTTACGGCAGTAGTATCGACAGCACGCAGGGGGGGACCAGGCTGATCCCTAACTTGCGCATTATGCTTTTACGACCGGCTCAGTGCCCGCATGCTCGTTATGTGGGTTGACTTAGGCATACGGAGTTCATTCCCAGTCAAAGCATACGGAGTTCATTCCCAATATAAGATCGGACCGACAGTGCGATTGACAACAGCACGCAAAGAGGGATCGGGCTGATCCTCGACTTACGCATCCTGCCTCTCCGGTCGACTAAACGTCCGCACGCTCGTTTTGTGGGTTAACTTTCGACCAAGCAAGGGCCAGAGGCTATCGAGAACCTATCCCTTATATTGGCCCCCTATCCTGCATCAAACCTTGAGAACTCACACCCCCTTAAAGAGCATTTGAGATTTTATAGGTTTGCTGCCAGTAGCCATTAAAGTGTCTGAAATAGGGACATTTTTTTCAAATGGTCACAAAATCTTCTCCACTTCGAGTTTTTAGCTGAATTTTTTTATGCATGCCAACAGAAATACAAGGATCATGTCTACCAAATTTGGGGCCAAAACTCCTTCTAAAAAAATTTTCAAAACTCTCGAACCATAAAAAGTTTCGAAAATCATGAAAAATGGAAAACGAGTCATCTTGCTACGAAACTTCACATGAAGGCTTAGGGGACCATTGTATGAATTTACAAGCCATAAAAATGCCATTGGCATGGCAGAAATATGAAGATGTGCTTGAACCCACCTACCACCCGATTGATCCACAACTTGCGTATCCCGCCTCTCTGGCCGACGTAGTGCCCGTCCGTTCGTTTCGTGGGTTGACTTAGGCATACGAAGTTCGTTCCCAGTCTAAGATCGGATTGGATTGAGGGTTGCGACAGCAGGAGCAGCAGGATTGACAGCATACAGAGAGGGATCGGGCTGATCCCCGGCTTACACATTCTACCTCTTTGGTCGACTGAGCGCCCGCACGCTCGTTTAGTGGGTTGACTTAGGTATACGGAGTTCATCCCCAGTCTAAGCAAGTCTCATTCATTCCCAATCTAAGATCAGACCGGATCGAGGGTTGCGGTAACAGGATTGGCAACATGCAAGGGGGACCGGGCCGATCCCCGACTTACGCATTCTGCCTCTCCGGTCGGTTGAGCACCCACCCGCTCGTTTTATGGGTTGGCTTAGGCATGCAGAGTTCATTTCATGTCTAAGCCCCAGTCGGACCGAGGGTTGTGGTAGCGGGACTGACAGTGGGATCGGCAGCACGCAGAAGGGGATCGGGATCCCCGGCTTGTACATTATGCCTCTTTGATCGGTTCAGTGCCCGCACCCTCGTTCCGTGGGTTTACTTAGGCATAGGAAGTTCATTCCCAGTCTAAGCATACAGAGTTCATTCCCAGTTGGCAGGGGGATCGGTAGTAGCACACAGAGGGGGATCGAGCCGATCTTCAGCTTGCGCATCCTACCTTTCCGGCCGGCTAAGCACCCGCACGCTCGTTTCATGGGTTGACTTGGGCATACGGAGTTCATTCCTGGTCTAAGCCCTAACCGAACCGAGGGACCTGCAGCGGGATCAACAGCACGTAGAGGGGGACTGGGCCGATCCTCGGCTTGCGTATTCTGGCACTCCGACCGGCTGAGCACCCGCATGCTCGTTTCATGGGTTGACTTAGGCATACGTAGTGCATTCCCGATCTCGACCAACCAAGGGCCAGAGGCTATCCAGAACCTATCCCATATATTGGCCCCCCATCGCTCATCAAACCTTAAGAACTCGCACCCCCTTAAAGAGCATTTGAGATTTTATAGGTTTGCTGCCAGTAGCCATTAAAGTGTCTGAAATGGGGACACTTTTTTCAAACGGTCACAAAATCTTCTCCACTTTGAGTTTTTAGCTGAATTTGTTTATGCATGCCAACAAAAATACAAGGATAATGTGTACCAAATTTGGGGCCAAAAGTCCTTCTAAAAAAATTTTAAAAAATCCCGAACCATAAAAATTTTGAAAATCGTGAAAAATAAAAAATGGGTCGTCTTGCCACGAAACTTCACATGAAGGCTTAGGGGACCATTGTATGAATTTACAAGCCATAAAAATGGCATTGGCATAGCAGAAATATGAAGATGTGCCTGAACCCACCTATCACCCAATTGATCCACGGCTTGCACATCCCGCCTCTCTGGCCGGCGCAGTGCCCGTTCGCTCAATTCGTGGGTTGACTTAGGCATACGGAATTCATTTCCAGTCTAAGATTCGACCAGATCGAGGGTTGCAGTAGCAGGACCCACGCGGGATCGGCAACACGCAGGGTGGATCGGCCGATCCCCGACTTGTACATTCTGCCACTCCGGTCGGTTTAGTGTCCGCACGCTCTTTTCATAGGTTGGCTTAGGCATACAGAGTTCATTCCATGTCTAAGCCCCAGCCGGACTGAGGGTTGTGGTAGTGGGACTGACAACGGGATCGATAGCACGTAGTGGGGACCGGGTCGATCCCCGACTTGCACATTATGCCGCTCTGATCGGGTCAGCGCCCGCACGTTTGTTTTGTGGGTTGACTTAGGCATATGGAGTTCATTCCCAGTCTAAGATCGAACCGACAACAGGATCGACAGTAGCACACAGAGAGGGATCGGGTTGATCCTCAGCTTACGCATCCTGCCTCTCCGGTCGGCTGAGCGCCCGCACGCTCATTTCGTAGGTTGACTTAGGCATGCGAAGTTCATTCTCAATCTAAGCCCCAACCGGATTGAGGGACCGCAACGGGATCGACAACACGTAGAGGGGGGCCGGGCCGATCCTCGGCTAGCGCATTCTGGCTCTCCGTCCGGCTGAGCGCCCGCACGCTCGTTTCATGGGTTGACTTAGGCATACGTAATGCATTCCCGATCTCGACCAACCAAGGGCCAGAGGCTATCGAGAACCTATCCCTTATATCGGCCCCCTAACCCTCATCAAACCTCGAGAACTCACACCCCCTTAAATAGCATTTGATATTTTATAGGTTTGCTGCCAGTAGCCATTAAAGTGTCTGAAATGGGGACACTTTTTCAAACGGTCACAAAATCTTCTCCACTTCAAGTTTTTAGCTGAATTTTTTTGTGCATGCCAACAAAAATACAAGGATCATGTCTACCAAATTTGGGCCAAAATTCCTTCTAAAAAATTTTTAAAAAATCTCGAACCTCAAAAAGTTTTGAAAATCGTGAAAAATAGATAACGGGTCGTCTTGCCATGAAACTTCACATGAAGGCTTAGGGGACCATTGTATGAATTTACAAGCCATAAAAATGGCATTGGCACAGCAGAAATATGAAGATGTGCCTGAACCCACCTATCACCTGATCGATCCACGACTTGCGCATCCCACCTCTCTGGCCGGCGTAGTGCCCGTCCGCTCGTTTCGTGGGTTGACTTAGGTATACAGAGTTCATTTCCAATCTAAGATCAGACCGGATCGAGGGTTGTTGTAGTAGGACCCACAGCGGGATCGACAGCATGCAGAGGGGGACCGGGTCGATCTTCAGCTTACACATTCTGCCTCTCTGGCCGACTGAGCACCCGCACGCTCATTTCATAGGTTGACTTAGGCATACGAAGTTCATCCCCAGTCTAAGCAAGTCTCATTCATTCCCAGTCTAAGATCGGAGCGGACCAAGGGTTGGGCCAGCAGGACCAGCAGCAGGATCAGCAACACGCAGGGGGGACTGGACCGATCCCCGACTTGTGCATTCTGCCTCTTCGGCCAGTTGAGCGCCCGCACTCTCATTTTATGGGTTGGCTTAGGCATACAGAGTTCATTCCATGTCTAAGCCCCAATCGGACCGAGGGTTGTCGCAGTGGGACCGGTAGCAGGATCGGTAGCACGCAGAGGGGGATCGGGTCGATCCCCGGCTTGCACATTATGGCTCTCCGATCGGTTCAGTGCCCGCACGCTCATTCCGTGGGTTGACTTAGGCATACGGAGTTCATTCCCAGTCTAAGACCGGACCGACAGCGGGATCGACAGCATTACGTAGAGGGGGACTGGGTCGATCCTTGGCTTACGTATCTTGCCTCTCCGGTCGGCTGAGTGCTTACACGCTCATTTCGTTGGTTGACTTAGGCATACGGAGTTCATTCCCGATCTAAGCCCGAACCGGACCGAGGGACCCGTAGCGAGATCGACAGCACGCAGAGGGGGGCCGGGCCGATCCTCGGTTTACGTATTCTGGATCTCCGATCGGCTGAGTGCCCGCACGCTCGTTTCATGGGTTGACTTAGGCATGCGTAGTGCATTCCCGATCTCGACCAACAAGGGCTAGAGGCTATCGAGAACCTATCCCTTATATTTGCCCCCTATCTCTCATCAAACCTCGAGAACTCACACCCCCTTAAAGAGCTTTTGAGATTTTATAGGTTTGCTACCAGTAGCCATTAAAATGTCTGAAATGCGGACACTTTTTTCAAACGGTCACAAAATCTTCTCCACTTCAAGTTTTTAGCTGAATTTTTTTGTGCATGCCAAAAAAAATACGAGGATCATGTCTACCAAATTTGTGGCCAAAACTCCTAAAAAAATTTTAAAAAATCTTGAACTGCAAAAAGTTTCAAAAATCATCAAAAAGAAAAAACGGGTCGTCTTGCCACGAAACTTCACATGAAGGCTTAGGGGACCATTGTATGAATTTACAAGCCATAAAAATGTCATTGGCATGGCAGAAATATGAAGATGTGCTTGAACCCACCTATCACCCGATTGATCTATGGCTTGCGCATCCCGCCTCTCTGTCTGGCATAGTGCTTGTCCGCTCATTTCGTGGGTTGACTTAGGCATACGGAGTTCATTCCTAGTCTAAGATCGGATAGGATCGAGGGTTGTGGTAGCAGGGTCTGTAGCGGGATCGACAGCACGTAGAGGGGGATCCGATCGATCCTCGACTTGCACATTTTGCCTCTTTGGCCGATTGAGCACCCGCACGCTTGTTCCATGGATTGACTTAGGCATACGGAGTTCATCCCCAGTCTAAGCAAGTCCTTTTCATTCCCAGTCTAAGATCGAACCGGATCGAGAGTTACGACAGCAGGACCAATAGCAGGATTGATAGCATGCAGGCGGGACCAGATCGATCCCTGACATGCACATTCTGCCTCTCTGGCCGGTTGAGCGCCTGTACGCTCGTTTCATGGGTTAACTTAGGCATACGTAGTGCATTCCTGATCTTGACCAACCAAAGGCCAGAGGCTATCAAGAACCTATCCCTTATATTGGCCCCTTATCCCTAATCAAACCTCGAGAACTTACACCCCTTAAAGAGCATTTGAGATTTTATAGGTTTGCTGCCAGTAGCCATTAATGTGTCTGAAATGGGGACACTTTTTTCAAACGGTCACAAAATCTTCTCCACTTCGAGTTTTTAGCTAAATTTTTTTGTGCATGCCAACAAAAATACAAGGATCATGTCTACCAAATTTGGGACCAAAACTACTTCTAAAAAAGTTTTAAAAAATCCTGAATCGTAAAAAGTTTTGAAAATAGTGAAAAATAGAAAACGGGTCGTCTTGCCATGAAACTTCACATGAAAGCTTAGGCGACCATTGTATGAATTTAAAAGCCATAAAATTGGCATTGGCATGATAAAAATATGAAGATGTGCCTAAACCCACTTATCACCCGATTGATCCACAGCCTGTGCATCTCGCCTCTCTGGCCGGCGTAGTGCCTGTCGGCTCATTTCGTGGGTTGACTTAGGCATACGGAGTTCATTCCCAGTCTAAGATCGAACTGGATCGAGGGTTGAGGTAGCAGGACCCGCAGTGGGATCGACAGCACGCAGAGGGGGACCGGGCTGATCCCCGGCTTGCACATTCTACCTCTCTGGTCGGCTGAGCGATCGTACGCTCATTTCATGGGTTGACTTAGGCATACAGAGTTCATCCCCAGTCTAAGCAAGTCCCGTTCATTCCCAGTCTAAGATTGAATCGGACCAAGGGTTACGGCAGCAGGACCAGCAGCAGGACCAGCAGCAGGATCGACAGCACGTAGAGAGGACCGGGTCGATCCCCGACTTGTGCATTCTTCCTCTTCGGCCGGTTGAGCGCCCGCACGGTCGTTTCGTGGGTTGGCTTAGGCATACAGAGTACATTCCATGTCTAAGCTCCAGCCGGACCGAGGGTTGTGGCAGCGGGATAGACAGTAGGATTGGTAGCACGTAGAGGGGGATCGAACCGATCCTCGATTTACGCATTATGCCTCTCTGATCGAGTCAGTGCTCGCACGCTCGTTTCGTGGGTTGACTTAGGCATACGGAGTTCATTCCCAGTCTAAGCATACAGAGTTCATTCCCAGTCTAAGATCGAACCGACAGCGAGATCGGCAGCAGCACGTAAAGAGGGACCGAGTCGATCCTCGGCTTACGCATTATGCCTCTTCGATCGGCTTAGTGCCTGCACGCTCGTTCCATCGGTTGACCTAGGCATACGAAGTTCATTCCCAATCTAAGCATACGGAGTTCATTCCCAGTCTAAGATCAGACCGACAGCGGGATCGGTAGCAGCACGCAGAGGGGGATCGGGTCGATCCTCGGCTTGCACATCCTGTCTCTCCGATCGATTGAGCGCCCGCACGCTCATTTCATGGGTTGACTTAGGCATGCGGAGTTCATTCCCGATCTAAGCCCCAATCGGACCGAAGGGCCAGCAGCGGGATCGGCAGCACGTAGAGAGGGGTCGAGTCGATCCTCAGCTTGCGCATTCTGGCTCTTCGGTTGGCTGAACGCCTGTACGCTCGTTTCATGGGTTGACTTAGGCATACGTAGTGCATTCCCGATCTCGACCAACCAAGGGCCAAAGCTATCGAGAACCTATCCCTTATATTGGCCCCCTATCCCTCATCAAACCGTAAAAAGTTTCAAAAATCAGGAAAAATAAAAAACGGGTCGTCTTGCCACGAAACTTCACATGAAGGCTTAGGGGACCATTGTATGAATTTACAAGCCATAAAAATGGCATTGAAGTGGCAGAAATATGAAGATGTGCCTGAACCCACCTATCACCCAATCGATCCATGGCTTGCACATCCCGCCTCTCTGGCCGGCGTAGTGCCCGTCCGCTCGTTTCATGGGTTGACTTAGGTATACGGAGTTCATTCCCAGTCTAAGATTAGACCAGATCGAGGGTTGTGATAGCAGGACTCGCAGCGGGATCGACAGCATGCAGAAGGGGGTTGGATCGATTCTTGGCTTGCGCATTCTGGCTTTCTAGTCGACTGAGCGCCCGCACGCTTGTTTCATGGGTTGAATTAAGCATACGTAGTGCATTCCTGGTCTCCACCAATCAAGGGCCAGAGGCTATCGAGAACCTATCCCTTATATTGGCCCCCTATCCCTCATCAAATCTTGAGAACTCATACCCCCTTAAAGAGGATTTGAGATTTTATAAGTTTGTTGCCAGTAACCATTAAAGTGTCTGAAATGGAGACACTTTTTTCAAACGGTCACAAAATCTTCTCCACTTCGATTTTTTAGTTGAATTTTTTTGTGCATGCCAAAAAAAAATACAAGGATCATGTCTACCAGATTTGGGGCCAAAACTCTTTCTAAAAAAATTTTAAAAAATCTTGAACCACAAAAAGTTTCAAAAATCATGAAAAATAGAAAATGGGTCGTCTTGCCACGAAACTTCACATGAAGGCTTAGGGGACCATTGCATGAATTTACAAGCCATAAAAATGGCATTCGCATGGCAGAAATATGAAGATGTGCCTGATTTCACCTATCACCCGATCGATCCACGGCTTGCGCATCTTGCCTTTTTGGTCGACGTAGTGCCCGTCCGCTCGTTTCGTGGGTTGACTTAGGCATACGAAGTTCATTCAAAGTCCAAGATTGGACCGGATCGAGGGTTATAGTAGCAAGACCCGCAGCGGGATCGACAGCACCCAGAGGGGGATCGAGTCGATCCTTGGCTTGCACATTCTACCTCTCTGGCCGGCTAAGCTCCCGCACTCTCGTTTCGTGGGTTGACTTAGGCATACGAAGTTCATCCCAGTCTAAGAAAGTCTCATTTATTCCCAGTCTAAGATTGGACCAGACCGAGGGTTGCGACAGTAAGACCAGCAGCAGGATCGACAGCATGCATGGGGGACTGAGCCGGTCCCCGACTTGCGTATTCTGCCTCTCCGGCCGATTGAGTGTTCGCACGCTCATTTTGTGGGTTGGCTTAGGCATAGAGAGTTCATTCCATGTCAAGCCCTAGCCGAACCGAGGGTTGTGGTAGCAGGACCGGCAGCGGGATCGACAGCACGTAGAGAGGGATCAGGTGGATCCCCAGCTTGCACATTATGTCTCTCCGATCGGCTCAGTGCCCGCACGCTCATTTCGTGGGTTAACTTAGGCATACGGAGTTCATTCCCAGTCTAAGATCGGACCGGCAGCGGGATGGACAGCAGCACGCAGAGGGGAACCGGGTTGATCCTCGGCTTACGTATCCTGCTTCTGTGGTCGGCTGAGCGCCCGTACGCCCGTTTTGTGGGTTGACTTAGGCATGCGGAGTTCATTCTCGATCTAAGCCCCAATTGGACCGAGGGACCTCCAGCGGGGGGGTCAGACCGATCCTCAGCTAGTGCATTCTAGCTCTCCGATCGGCTGAGCTCCCGTACGCTCATTTCATGGGTTGACTTAGGCATACGTAGTGCATTCCCAGTCTCGAACAACCAAGGGCCAGAGGCTATCAAGAACCTATCCCTTATATTGGCCCCCTATCCCTCATCAAACCTCGAGAACTCACACCCCCTTAAAGAGCATTTGGGATTTTATAGGTTTGCTGCCAGTAGCCATTAGAGTGTCTCAAATGGGGATACTTTTTCAAACGGTCACAAAATCTTCTCCACTTCGGGTTTTTAGCTGAATTTGTTTGTGCATGCCAACAAAAATACAAGGATCATGCCTACCAAATTTGGGGCCAAAAATCCTTCTAAAAAAATTTTAAAAAAATCCCGAACCGTAAAAAGTTTTAAAAATCGTGAAAAATAAAAAACGTGTCGTCTTGCCACAAAACTTCACATGAAGGCTTAGGGGACCATTGTATAAATTTACAAGTCATAAAAATGGCATTGGCATGGTAGAAATATGAAGATGTGCCTAAACCCACCTATCACCCGATCAATCCATGACTTACGCATCCCGCCTCTCTGGCCGACGTAGCGCCCGTCCGTTCATTTTGTGGTTTGACTTAAACATACAGAGTTCATTCCCAGTCTAAGATCAGATCGGATCGAGGGTTGCAACAGCAGGACCCGCAGCGAGATTGGCAGCACGCAGAAGGGGACCAGGCTGATCCTCGACTTGCACATTCTACCTCTCTGGCCGGTTGAGCACCCGTACGCTCATTTCGTGGGTTGACTGAGGCATACGGAGTTCATCCCTAATCTAAGCAAGTCTCGTTCATTCCCAGTCTAAGATCGGATCGGATCAAGGGTTACGGCAGTAGGACCAGCAGCAGGATCGACAGCACTCAGGGGGAGACCGGGCCGATCC
>NC_143184.1:14624278-14644278 GCF_047325235.1 Durio zibethinus | reverse complement strand
TCGGCTGAGCGCCTACACGCTCGTTTCATGGGTTGACTTAGGCATACATAGTGCATTCCCGGTCTCGACCAACCATGGGCTAGAGGCTATCGAGAACCTATCCCTTATATTGGCCCCCTATCCCTCATCAAACCTCGAGAACTCACACACCCTTAAAGAGCATTTGAGATTTTATAGGTTTGTTGCCAGTAGCCATTAAAGTGTCTAAAATGGGGACACTTTTTTCAAACGATCACAAAATCTTCTCCACTTCATGTTTTGAGCTGAATTTTTTTTTGCATGCCAAAAAAAATACAAGGATCGTGTATACCAAATTTGGGGCTAAAACGGTTTCTAAAAAAATTTTAAAAAATCCCAAACCGTAAAAAGTTTCAAAAATCATGAAAAATAGAAAACGGGTCGTCTTGCCACAAAACTTCACATGAAGGCTTAGGGGACCATTGTATGAATTTACAAGCCATAAAAATGGCATTGGCATGGCAGAAATATGAAGATGTGCCTGAACCCACCTATCACCTGATCGATCCACGGCTTGCGCATCCCTCCTCTCTAGCCAGTGTTGTGCCCGTCTGCTCGTTTCGTGGGTTGACTTAGGCATACGAAGTTCATTTCGAGTCTAAGATCGGACTGGATCAAGGGTTGCGGTAGCAGGACCAGCAACGGGATCGACAGCACACAGAGGGGGACGGGGCCGATCCTCGGCTTGCACATTCTGCCTCTCTGGCCGATTGAGCGCTCGCACGCTCGTTTCGTGGGCTGACTTAGGCATACGGAGTTCATCCTTAGTCTAAGCAAGTCTCGTTCATTCCCAGTCTAAGATCAGACCGGATCGAGGGTTGCGGTAGCAGGACCAACAGCATGATCGAAAGCACGCAGAGGGGGATCTTGTCGATCCGCGACTTGCGTATTTTGCCACTCCGACCGGTTGAGCGCCCGCACGCTCGTTTTGTGGGTTGGCTTAGGCATACAGAGTTCATTCCATGTCTAAGCCCCAACTGAAGTGAGGGTTGTGGCAGCGGGACCGGCAGCGAGATCGACAGCACGCAGAGAGGGATCGGGGTGATCCCCAACTTGCGCGTTATGCCTCTCCAATCGACTCAGCACCCGAACGCTCGTTTCATGGGTTGACTTAGGCATACAGAGTTCATTCCCAGTCTAACCATATGGAGTTCATTCCCAGTCTAAGATTGGACCGGCAGCGGGATCGGTAGCAGCACGCAGAGGGGCATCGGGCCGATCTTCGGCTTACGCATCCTGCCTCTCCGATCGGTTGAGCGCTCGCACGCTCGTTTCATGGGTTGGCTTAGGGATGCGAAGTTCATTCTCGATCTAACCCCCAACCAGACCGAGGGACCCGCAGCGGGATCGACAGCACGCAGAGGGGGCCCGGGCCGATCCTTGGCTTGCACATTCTGGCTCTCCAGCTAGCTGAGCACCCGCACGCTCGTTTCATGGGTTGACTTAGGCATACGTAGTGCATTCCCGGTCTCGACCAGCTAAGGGCCAGAGGCTATCGAGAACCTATCCCTCCTAAAACCTTGAGAACTCACACCCCCTTAAAGAGCATTTGAGATTTTATAGGTTTGCTGCCAGTAGCCATTAAAGTGTCTGACATGGGGACACTTTTTTCAAACGGTCACAAAATCTTCTCCACTTCGAGTTTTTAGCTGAATTTTTTTGTGCATGCCAACAAAAAAGCAAAGATCATGACTACCAAATTTGGGGCCAAAACTCCTTCTAAAAAGATTTTAAAAAATCCTGAACTGTAAAAAGTTTTAAAAAATCCCGAACGGGTTGTCTTGCCACGAAACTTCACATGATGGCTTAGAGGACCATTGTATGAATTTACAAGCCATAAAAATGGCATTGGCACGACAGAAATATGAAGATGTGCTTGAACCCACCTATCACCTGATCGATCCACGGCTTGCGCATCCCGCCTCTCTGGTCGACGTAGTGCCCGTTCGTTCGTTTGTAGGTTGACTTAGGCATACAGAGTTCATTCCCAGTCTAAGATTAGATCGGATTGAGGGTTGCGGTAGCAGGACCCGCAGCGGGATCGACAACACGTAGAGGGGGACCGGACCGATCCTCGACTTGCACATTCTACCTTTTTAGTCGGTTGAGCGCCTGTACGCTTGTTTTGCGGGTTGGCTTAGGCATACAGGGTTCATCCCCAGTCTAAGCAAGTGTCATTCACTCGTAGTCTAAGATCGGACTGGATCGAGGGTTGCGACAGCAGGGTAGGCAGCACGCAGGGGGGATCGAGCCGATCCCTGACTTGCACGTTCTGCCTCTCCGGCCGGTTGAGCACCCACACACTTGTTTTGTGGGTTGGCTTAGGCATACGGAGTTCATTCCATGTCTAAGCCCCAGTCGGATCGAGGGTTGTGGCTGCAGGACTGGCAGCAGGATCGGTAGCATGCAGAGAGGGATCGGGTCGAACCCTGGCTTGGGCATTCTTCCTCTCCAACCGGTTGAGCACCCGCACGCTCGTTTCATGGGTTGGCTTAGGCATACGGAGTTCATTCCATGTCTAAGCCCCAGTCGGACCAAAGGTTGTGGTAGCGGGACTGGTAGTAGGATCGACAGCACATAGAGGGGAATCGGGCCGATCCTCGGCTTGCGTATTATGCTTCTCCGACCGGCTCAATGCCCGTACGCTCGTTTCGTGGGTTGACTTAGGCATATGGAGTTCATTCCCAATCTAAGCATACGGAGTTCATTCCCAGTCTAAGATCGGATCGGATCGAAGGTTGTGGCCGCATGATCGGTAGCAAGCAGAAGGGGACCAAGCAGATCCCCGACTTGTGCATTCGGCCTCTCCGGTCGGTTGAGTGCCCGCACCGTCGCTTCATGGGTTGGCTTAGGCATGCGAAGTTCATTCTCGATCTAAGCCCCAACCGGACCGAAGGACCCACAACAGGATCGATAGCACATAGAGGGGGGCCGAATCGATCCTCGGCTTGTGCATTTTGGCTCTCCGGCCAGCTGAGCACCCGCACGCTCGTTAATGGGTTGACTTAGGCATACGTAGTGCATTCCCGGTCTCGACCAACTAAAGGCCAGAGGCTATCGAGAACCTATCCCTTATATTGGCCCCCTATCCCTCATCAAACCTCAAGAACTCACACCCCCTTAAAGAGCATTTGAGATTTTATAGGTTTGCTGCCAATAGGCATTAAAGTGTCTAAAATGGGGACACTTTTTTCAAACGGTCACAAAATCTTCTCCACTTCAAGTTTTTAGTTGAATTTTTTTCTGCATGCCAACAAAAAGACAAGGATCATGTCTACCAAATTTGGGGCCAAAAGTCATTCTAACACGTATTCTGCCTCTCCGGCCAGTTGAGTGCCTGCACACTCATTTCGTGGGTTGGCTTAGGCATACGAAGTTCATTCCATGTCTAAGCGCCAGTCAGACCGAGGGTTGGGGTAGCGGGACCAGCAGCGGGATCGATAGCACGTAGAGAGGAATCGGGTTGATCCTCGGCTTGCGCATTATGCTTCCCTGATCGGATCAATGCCCGTACGCTCGTTTTGTGGGTTGACTTAGGCATATGAAGTTCATTCCCAATCTAAGCATATGGAGTTCATTCCTAGTCTAAGATCGGATCGGATCGAAGGTTGCGGCAACAAGATCGACAGCACGCAGAAGGGGACCAGGCCGATCCTCGACTTTTGCATTCAGCCTCTCCAGTCGGTTGAACACCCGCACCCTTGTTTCATGGGTTGACTTAGGCATACGAAGTTCAATCAATGTCTAAGTCCCAACTAGACCGAGGGTTGTGGTAGCGGGACCGGCAGCGAGACCGGTAGTGGGATCAACAGCACGCAGAGGGGGATCGGGTCGATCCCCGGCTTGCGCATTATGCCTTTCCGATCGGCTCAGCGCCTGCACGTTCGTTTCGTGGGTTGACCTAGGCATACGGAGTTCATTCCCAGTCTAAGCATACGAAATTCATTTCCAGTGTACGATCAAACCGGCAGCGGGATCGACAGCAGTATGCAGAGGGGGACCGGACTGATCTTCGGCTTGTGCATCCTGCCTCTCCGACTGGCTGAGCGCCCGCGCGCTCATTTCGTGGGTTGACTTAGGCATGCTGAGTTCATTCTCGGCCCAAGGCCCAACCAGATCGAGGGACCCGCAGTGGGATGGGCAGCACATAGAGGGGGCTGGGCCGATCCCCGACTTATGCATTCTGACTCTTCGATCGGCTGAGCGCCCGTACGCTCGTTTCATGGGTTGACTTAGGCATACATTCTGCATTCTCGATCTGGACCAACCAAGTGCCAGAGGCTATCGAGAACCTATCCCTTATATTGGCCCCTATCCCTCATCAAACCTCGAGAACTCACACCCCTTTAAAGAGCATTTGAGATTTTATAGGTTTGCTGCCAGTAGCTATTAAAGTGTCTAAAATGAGGACACTTTTT
Organism: Durio zibethinus; assembly: GCF_047325235.1. NCBI lineage: Eukaryota > Viridiplantae > Streptophyta > Magnoliopsida > Malvales > Malvaceae > Durio > Durio zibethinus. The sequence goes on along the minus strand of NC_143184.1, from coordinate 14,639,842 downwards.
TCAAACGGTCACAAAATCTTCTCCACTTCCAATTTTTAGCTAAATTTTTTTACGCATGCCAACAAAAATACAAGGATCATGTCTACCAAATTTGGGGCCAAAACTCCTTCTAAAAAAGTTTTAAAAAATCTCGAACCGTAAAAAGTTTCAAAAATCGTGAAAAATAGAAAAGGGGTCGTCTTGCCACAAAACATCACATGAAGCCTTAGGGGACCATTGTATGAATTTACAAGCCATAAAAATGGCATTCACACGGTAGAAATATGAAGATGTGCCTGAACCCACATATCACCCGATCGATCCACGGCTTATGCATCCCGCCTCTCTGGCCGGCATAGTGCCCATCCGCTCGTTTCATGGGTTAACTTAGGCATACAGAGTTTATTCCCAGTCTAAGATCGGACCGAATCGAGGGTTGCGGTAGCAGGACCCGTAGCAAGATCGACAGCACGTTCTGCCTCTCTGGTCAGCTGAACGCCCGAACGCTCGTTTCGTTGGTTGACTTAGGCATATGGAGTTCATTCCGAGTCTAGGCAAGTCTCATTCATTCTTAGTCTAAGAGTGGATCAGACCGAGGGTTACGGTAGCAGGACCAGCAGCAGGATCGATAGCACGCAGGGAGGGATCGGGCCGATCCCCAACTTGCTCATTCTGCCTCTCCGGTCGATTGAGCGCCCGAACGCTCGTTTCGTGGGTTGCTTTAAGCATACGGAGTTCATTCCATGTCTAAGCCCCAGTCGGATCGAGGGTTGTGGTAATGGGACTGGCAACAGGATCGACAGCACGCAGATAGGGATCGGGCCAATCCTCGGCTTACGCATTATGCCTCTCCAACTGGCTCAATGCCCGCACGCTCGTTTCGTGGGTTAACTTTGGCATGCGGAGTTTATTCCCGATCTAAGCCTCAATCGAACTGAAGGACCTGTAGCAGGATCAACAGCACGTAAAGGGGGGTCGGGCCAATCCTCGGCCTGTGAATTTTGGCTCTCCGACCGGCTGAGCGCCCGCACACTCGTTTCATGGGTTGACTTAGGCATATAGAGTGCATTCCCGGTCTCGACCAACCAAGGGCCAGAGGCTATCGAGAACCTATCCCTTATATTGGCCCCCTATCCCTCATAAAAACCTCGAGAACTCACACCCCCTTAAATAGCATTTGAGATTTTATAGGTTTGCTGCTAGTAGCCATTAAAGTGTCTGAAATGGGGACACTTTTTTCAAACGATCACAAAATCTTCTCCACTTCGAGTTTTTAGCTGAATTTTTTTTTGCATGCCAACAAAAATTCAAGGATCATGTCTACCAAATTTGGGGCCAAAACTCCTTCTAAAAAAATTTTAAAAATCTCAAACCGTAAAAAGTTTCAAAAATCGTGAAAAATAGAAAACGGGTCATCTTGCCATGAAACTTCACATGAAGGCTTAGGGGACCATTGTATGAATTTACAAGCCATAAAAATGGCATTGGCATGACAGAAATATGAAGATGTGCTTGTACCCACCTATCACCCGATCGATCTACGGCTTGCGCATCCCGCCTCTCTGGCCGACGTAGTGCCCGTCCGCTCGTTTCGTGGGTTGACTTAGGCATACGGAGTTCATTCCCAGTCTAAGATCAGACCGGATCGAGGGTTTGGGTAGCAGGACCTACAGCGGGATCGACAGTACATAGAGAGGGATCGAGCCGATCCTTGGCTTGCACATTCTACCTCTTTGGTCGACTGAGCGCCCCTACACTCGTTTTGTCAGTTGACTTAGGCATACAGAGTTCATCCCAAGTCTAAGCAAGTCTCGTTCATTCCCAGAATAAGATCGGACCGGACCAAGGGTTGCGACAGCAGGACCAGTAGCAGGATCGACAGCACGCAGGGGGGATCGGGCCGATCCCCGACTTGTGCATTCTGCCTCTCCGACCGGTTGAGCTCCCGTACGCTCGTTTCATGGGTTGGCTTAGGCATACAAAGTTCATTCCATCTCTTAGCCCCAGTCGGACCGAGGGTTGTGGCAGCGAGACTGACAGCGGGATCGACAGCAGGCAGAAGGGGACCGGGCCGATCCTCGACTTGCGCATTATGCCTCTCTAACTGGCTCAACGCCCGCACGCTCGTTTCATGGGTTGACTTAGGCATACAGAGTTCATTCCCAGTCTAAGATCGGACTGGCAATGGGATCGGTAATAGCGCATAGAGGGGGACCGAGCCGATCCTCGGTTTACGCATCCTGCCTCTCCGACCTGTTGAGCGCCTGTACACTCGTTTCATGGGTTGACTTAGGCATGCGGAGTTCATTCCCCGTCTAAGCCCCAACCAGACTGAGGGACCTGTACAGGATCGGTAGCACGTAGAGCGGGGTCGGGATGATCCTCAGCTTGCACATTCTGGCTCTCCGACTGGCTGAACGCCTGCACGCTCGTTTCATTTGTTGACTTAGGCATACGTAGTACATTCTCAGTCTCGACCAAATCGAGAACCTATCCCTTATATTCGCCCCCTATCCCTCATCAAACCACAAGAACTCACTCCCCGTTAAAGAGCATTTGGGATTTTATAGGTTTGCTGCCAGTAGCCATTAAAGTGGCTAAAATGGGGACACTTTTTTCAAACGGTCACAAAATCTTCTCCACTTCGAGTTTTTAGCTGAATTTTTTTGTGCAAGCCAAAAAAAATACAAGGATCATGTCTACCAAATTTGGGGCCAAAAATCCTTCTAAAAAAATTTTAAAAAATTTCGAACCGCAAAAAGTTTCAAAAATCGTGAAAAATAGAAAACGGGTCGTCTTGCCACGAAACTTCACATGTAGGCTTAGGGGACAATGTATGAATTTACAAGCCATAAAAATGGCATTGGCACAGCAGAAATATGAAGATGTGCATGAACCCACCTACCACCCGATCGATCCACGGCTTACGTATCCCGCCTCTCTGGTCGGCGTAGTGCCCGTACGCTCGTTTCGTGAGTTCACTTAGGCATACGGAGTTCATTCCCAGTCTAAGATCAGACTAGATCGAGGGTTACGATTGTAGGACCCGTAGCGAGATTGGTAGCACATAGAGGGGGACCGGGTCGATCCTCGGCTTGCACATTCTGCCTCTCTGGCTGGCTGAGCATCCGCACACTCATTTTGTGGGTTGACTTAGGCATACGAAGTTCATCCCCAGTCTAAGCAAGTCTTGTTCATTCCTAGTCTAAGATCGGACAGGACCGAGGGTTACGACAGCAGGATCGGTAGCACGCAAGGGGGATCGGGTGATTCCTGACTTGCGTATTCTGCCTCTCCGACCGATTGAGCGCTCGCACGATTATTTCATGGGTTGGCTTAGGCATACAGAGTTCATTCCATGTCTAAGCCCCAGCCGGACCGAGGGTTGTGGCAGTGGGACCGGCAGCGGGATCAACAGCACGCAAAGAGGGATCGGGCCGATCCTCAACTTGAGCATTATGCCTTTCCGATCGGCTCAACACCCGCACGCTCGTTTCATGGGTTGACTTAGGCATACAGAGTTCATTCCCAGTCTAAGCATACGGAGTTCATTCCCAGTCTAAGTCGGATCGACAGTGGGATCGGTAACAGCACGCAGAGGGGGACCGGGTTGATCCTCGACTTGCTCATTCTACCTCTCTGGTCGGCTGAGTGCCCGTACGCTCATTTTGTGGGTTGACTTAGGCATACGGAGTTCATCTGCAGTCTAAGCAAGTCTCGTTCATTCCAAGTCTAAGGTCGGTTGAGCGCCTGCACGCTCGTTTCGTGGGTTGGCTTAGGCATACGGAGTTCATTCCATGTCTAAACCCCAGCTCGACCGAGGGTTATGGCAACGGGACTGGCAGCGGGTTCGGCAGCATGCAGAGGGGGACCAAGCCGATCCCCGACTTGCGCATTATGCCTCTCCGATCGACTCAGTGCCAGCGTGATTGTTTCATAGGTTAATTTAGGCATATGGAGTTCATTCCCAATCTAAGATCGGACCGACAGTGGGATCGGTAGCAGTACGCAGAGGGGGATCGGGCCGATCCTTGACTTACGCATCCTGCCTCTCCGACTGACGGAGCCCTCGTACGCTCGTTTTGTGGGTTGACTTAGGCATGCGAAGTTCATTCTCGATCTAAGCCCCAACCGGATTAGAGGACCCACAATGGGATCGACAGCATGCGGACGGGGGTTGGACCGATCCTCGGATTGCGCATTCTGGCTCTTCGATTGGCTGAGCGCTTGTACGCTCGTTTCATGGGTTGACATAGGCATACGTAGTGCATTCCCAGTCTCAACCAACCAAGGGCCAGAGGCTATCGAGAACCTATTCCTTATATTGGCCCCCTATCCCTCATCAAACCTCGAGAACTCACACCCCCTTAAAGAGCATTTGAAATTTTATAGGTTTGCTACTAGTAGCCATTAAAGTGTCTGAAATGGGGACACTTTTTTCAAACGATCACAAAATCTTCTCCACTTCGAGTTTTTAGCTGACTTTTTATATGCATGCCAACAAAAATACAAGGATCATGTCTACGAAATTTGGGGCCAAAAATCCTTCTAAAAAAATTTTAAAAAATCTCGAACTGCAAAAAATTTTAAAAATCATGAAAAATAGAAAATGGGTCGTCTTGCCACGAAACTTCACATGAAGGCTTAGGGGACCATTGTATGAATTTACAAGCCATAAAGATGGCATTACCTTGACAGAAATATGAATATGTGCCAGAACCCACCTATTACCCGATCGATCCATGACTTGCGTATGCCGCCTCTCTGGTCGACCTAGTGCCCGTCCGCTCATTTCTTGGGTTTACTTAGGTATACGGAGTTCAATCCTAGTCTAAGATCAGACCTACAGCGGGATCGATAGCACGTAGAGGGGGATCGGGTCGATCCCTGGCTTGCACATTCTACCCTGGCCGGCTAAGCGCCCGAACGCTCGTTTCATGGGTTGACTTAGGCATATGGAGTTCATCCCTAGTCTAAGCAAGTCTCATTCATTCCTAGCCTAAGATCGGACCGGATCGAGGGTTGCTATAGTAGGACCAGTAGCAGGATCGATACCACACAAGGGGGAATGGACCGATCCCTGACTTACGCATTCTGCCTCTCCGTCCAGTTGAGCACTCGCACGCTCTTTTCGTGGGTTGACTTAGGCATACGGAGTTCATCCCCAGTCTAAGCAAGTCTCGTTCATTCCCAGTCTAAGATCGGATTGGATCGAGGTTTGCGGCAGTAGGACCTGCAGCAGGATCGACAGCACGTAAGAGGGATCGGGTCGATCCTCGACTTGCGCATTCTACCTCTTCGACTGATTGAGCGCCTGCACTCTCATTTCGTGGGTTGGCTTAGGCATATGGAGTTCATTCCATGTCTAAGCCTAGTCAGACCGAGGGTTGTGCAAGCAAGACCAGCAGCGAGATCGACAGCACGTAGAAGGGGACTGGGTCGATCCCCGGCTTGCGCATTATGCCTTTCGGACCGGCTCAGCGCCCGCATGCTCGTTTAGTGGGTTGACTTAGGCATACGGAGTTCATTCCCAATCTAAGCATACGGAGTTCATTACCAGTCTAAGATCAGATCGGCAGTGGGATCAGTAGCAGCACGTAGAGGGGAACCGGACCGATCCTCAGCTTGCGCATCCTGCCTCTCCAGCCGGCTGAGCGACCGTACGCTCGTTTCGTGGGTTGACTTAGGCATACGGAGTTCATTCTTGGTCTAAGCCCCACTCGGATCAAGGGACCTGTAGCGGGATTGGTAGCACTAGAGTGGGGTCAGGCCAATCCTCGGCTTGCGCATTCTGGCTCTCCGATCGGTTGAGCGCCCGTACGCTCGTTTCATAGGTTGACTTAGGCATACGTAGTGCATTCCCGATCTCGACCAACCAAGGGCTAGAGGCTATCGAGAACCTATCCCTTATATTGGCCCCATATCCCTCATCAAACCTCAAAAACTCCCACACCCTTAAAGAGCATTTGAGATTTTATAGGTTTGCTGCCAGTAGCCATTAAAGTGTCTGAAATTGGGATTCTCAAACGGTCACAAAATCTTCTCCACTTCGAGTTTTTACCTGAATTTTTTTGTGCATGCCAACAAAAATACAAGGATCATGTCTACGAAATTTGGGGCCAAAACTCCTTCTAAAAAAAGTTTAAAAAATCCCGAACCGCAAAAAGTTTTAAAAATCGTGAAAAATCGAAAACGGGTTGTCTTGCCACGAAACTTCACATGAAGGCTTAGGGGACAATTGTATGAATTTACAAGCCATAAAAATGGCATTGGCACGGTAGAAATATGAAGATGTGCCTGAACCTACCTATCACCCAATCGATCCACGGCTTGCGAATCCCGCCTCTCTGGCCGGCATAGTGCCCGTCCGCTTGTTTTGTGGGTTGGCTTAGGCATACGGAGTTCATTCCCAGTCTAAGATCAGACAGAATCGAGGGTTACGATAGTAAGACTGGTAACGGGATCGACAGCATGGAGATGAGGATAGGGTCAATCCCCGGCTTGCACATTCTGCCTCTCTGGCCGGCTGAGCGCCCGCATGCTCGTTTTGTGGGTTGACTTTGGCACACGGAGTTCATCCTCAGTCTAAGCAAATCTCGTTCATTCCCAGTCTAAGATCGGACCGGATCGAGGGTTGCGACAGCAGGACCAGTAGCAGGATCGACAACAGGCAAGGGGGGACCGGGTCGATCCCCGACTTACGCATTCTACCTCTCTGGCCGATTGAGCCCCCGCACGCTAGTTTCATGAGTTGGCTTAGGCACACGGAGTTCATTCCATGTCTAAACCCCAGTAGAACCGAGGGTTGTGGTAGCGAGACCGACAGCGGGATTGGTAGCACACAGATAGGGTCCGGGACGATCCACGGCTTGCGTATTATGCCCTATCCGACTGGCTCAGCGCCCGTACATTCATTTCACGGGTTGACTTAGGCATACGGAGTTCATTCCCAGTCTAAGCATATGGAATTCATTCCCAGTCTAAGGTCGGACTGGCAGCGGGATCGACAGTAGCACGCAGAGGGGGACCGAGTTGATCCTCGGCTTACGCATGCTGCCTCTCCGACCGACTGAGCGCCCGCACGTTCGTTTTATGAGTTGACCTAGGCATTCGGAGTTCATTCCCAATCTAAGCCCCAACTGGATCGAGAGACCCACTGCGGGATCGGTAGCACGCAGAGGGGGTTGGGCCGATCCTTGGCTTGCGCATTTTGGCTCTTCAGCCGGCTGAGCGCCCGCACGCTCATTTTATGAGTTGACTTAGGCATACATAGTGCATTCCCGGTCTCGACCAGCCAAGGGCCAGAGGCTATCGAGAACCTATCCCTTATATTGGCCCCCTATCCCTCATCAAACCTCAAGAACTCACACCCCCTTAAAGAGCATTTGAGATTTTATAGGTTTGCTGCCAGTAGCCATTAAAGTGTCTGAAATGAGGATACTTTTTTCAAATGGTCACAAAATCTTCTCCACTTCGATTTTTTAGCTGAATTTTTTTATGCATGCCAACAGAAATATAGGGATCATGTCTACCAAATTTGGGGCCAAAACTTCTTCTAAAAAAATTTTAAAAAATATTGAACCGTAAAAAGTTTCAAAAATCATGAAAAATAGAAAATGGGTCGTCCTGCCACAAAACTTCACATGAAGGCTTAGGGGACCATCGTATGAATTTACAAGCCATAAAAATGGCATTGGCATGGCAAAAATATGAAGATGTGCCTGAACCCACCTATCACCCGATCGATCCACGGTTTGCGCATCCTGCCTCTCTTGCCGACGTAGTGCCTGTTTGCTCGTTTTGTAGGTTGACATAGGCATACAAAGTTCATTCCCAGTCTAAGATCGGTCCAGTTTGAGGGTTGCGATAGCAGGACCCTCAACGGGATCGACAGCACGCAGAGGGGGACCGGGTCAATCCTCGGCTTGCACATTCTACCTCTCTGGCCAGCTAAGTGCCCGCATGCTCGTTTTATAGGTTGAGTTAGGCATACGGAGTTCATCCCCAGCCTAAGCAAGTCTCATTCATTCCCAGTCTAAGATCGGATCGGACCGAGGGTTACGGCAGCAGGATCGACAGCACGTAAGGGGGACCAGGCCGATCCTCGACTTGCACATTCTGCCTCTCCGGTCGGTTGAGTGCCCGCACGCTCATTTCATGGGTTGGCTTAGGCATATGGAGTTCATTCCATGTCCAAGCCCTAGCCGAACCGAGGGTTGTGGAATCGGGACCGGCAGCGGGATCGACAGCACACAGAAGAGGACCGGGTCGATCCCCGGCTTACGCATTATGCCTCTCCAACCAGCTCAGCGTCCGCATGCTCATTTCATTGGTTGACTTAGGCATACGGAGTTCATTCCCAGTCTAAGCATACGAAGTTCATTCCCAGTCTAAGATCGAACCAACAGCTGGATCGGCAGCAGCACGTAGAGGGGGATTGGGCCGATCCTCGGCTTGTGTATCCTGCCTCTCCTGCCGGCTGAGCGCCCGTACGCTCGTTTCGTGAGTTGACTTAGGCATGCGGAGTTCATTCTTGGTCTAAGCCCCAATCAGATCCAGGGACCCGCAGTCTGGGCTGATCCTCAGCTTGCGCATTCTGGCTCTCCGATCGGCTGAGCGTCTGATACGCTCGTTTCATGGGTTAACTTAGGCATACGTAGTGCATTCCCAGTCTCGACCGACCAAGGGCCAGAGGCTATCGAGAACCTATCCCTTATATTGGCCCCCTATCCCTCATCAAACCTCGAGAACTCACACCCCCTTATAAAGCATTTGAGGTTTTATAGGTTTGCTGCCAGTAGCCATTAAAGTGTCTAAAATTAGGACACTTTTTTCAAACGGTCACAAAATCTTCTCCACTTCGAGTTTTTGGCTGACTTTTTTTATGCATCCCAAAAAAAATACAAGGATCATGTCTACCAAATTTGGGGCCAAAATTCCTTCTAAAAAAATTTTAAAAAATCCCAAACCGTAAAAAGTTTCAAAAATTGTGAAAAATAGAAAACAGGTTGTCTTGCCACGAAACTTCACATGAAGGCTTAGGGGACCATTGTATGAATTTACAAGCCATAAAAATGGCATTGGCATGACAGAAATATGAAGATGTGCCTGAACCCACCCATCACCCGATCGATCCACGGCTTGCGCATCTCGCCTCTCTGGCCGACGTAATGCCTGCTTGCTCGTTTCGTGGGTTGACTTAGGCATACAGAGTTCATTCCCAATGTAAGATTAGACCGAATTGAGGGTTGCGATAGCAAGACCCGCAGCGGGATCGGCAGTATGCAGAGTGGGACCGAACTGATCCCCAGCTTGCACATTCTGCCTCTATGGCCGGTTGAGTGCCCGTACGCTCATTTTATGGGTTGACTTAGGCATACAGAGTTCATCCCCAGTCTAAGCAAGTCTCGTTCATTCCCAGTCTAAGATCGGATCGGATCGAGGGTTACGACAGTAGGACCAGCAACAGGATCAGCAGCACGCAGGGGGGGACTAGGCCGATCCCCGACTTACGCATTCTGCCTCTCTGGTCGGTTGAGCGCCCGCACTCTAGTTTAGTGGGTTGGCTTGGGCATACGGAGTGCATTCCATGTCTAAGCCCCAGTCAGACCGGGGGTTGTGGCAGCGGGATCGACAGTGGGATCGACAGCACGCAGAGGGGGACCGGGCCGATCTTCGACTTACGCATTATGCCTCTCTGACCGGCTCAGCACCCGTACGCTCGTTTCATGGGTTGACTTAGGCATATGGAGTTAATTCCCAATCTAAGCATACGGAGTTCATTCCCAGTCTAAGATCGGACCGACAGTGGGATTGACAGCAGCACACAGAAGGGGACCGGGCCGATCCTAGGCTTGCGCATCCTGCCTCTTCGACTGGCTCAGTGCCCGTATGCTTGTTTCGTGGGTTGACTTAGGCATGCAGAGTTCATTCCCGATCTAAGCCCCAACCGGATCAAGGGACCCACAGCGAGATCGATAACAGATAGAGGGGGGCCAAGTAGATCCTCGACTTGCGCATTTTGGCTCTACAGCCAGTTGAGCACCCACACGCTCATTTATGGGTTGATTTAGGCATACGTAGTGCATTCTTGATCTCGACCAACTAAGGGCCAGAGGCTATCGAGAACCTATCCCTTATATTGGCCCCTATCCCTCATCAAACCTCGAGAACTCACACCCCCTTAAAGAGCATTTGAGAATTTATAGGTTTGTTGCCAGTAGTCATTAAAGTCTCTGAAAATGGGGACACTTTTTTCAAATGGTCATAAAATCTTCTCCACTTCGAGTTTTTAGCTGAATTTTTTTATGCATGCCAACAAAAATAAAGGATCATGTCTACCAATTTTGGGGCCAAAACTCATTCTAAAAAAATTTTAAAAAATCCTGAACCGTAAAAAGTTTTAAAAATCGTGAAAAATAGAAAACGGGCCGTCTTGCCATGAAACTTCACATGAAGTCTTAGGGGACCATTGTATGAATTTACAAGCCATAAAAATGGCATTGGCATGGCAGAAATATAAAGATGTGCCTGAACCCACCTATCACCCGATCGATCCACGGCTTGCGCATGCCGCCTCTCTGGTCGACGTAGTTCCCGTCCGCTCGTTCCGTGGGTTGACTTAGGTATACGAAGTTCATTCCCATCTAAATCAAATCGGATCGAGGGTTGCGGTAGTAGGACCCGTAGCGGGGGATCGGGCTGATCCTCGACTTGCACATTCTACCTCTCTGGCCGGCTGAACGCCCGTACGCTCGTTTCATGGGTTGACTTAGGCGTACAGAGTTGATCCCCTGTCTAAGCAAGTCTCGTTCATTCCCAGTCTAAGATCAGACCAGATCGAGGGTTGCGACAGCAGGACCACCAGCAGGATCGGCAGCACGCAGGGGGGGACCGAGTTGATCCTCGACTTGCGCATTATACCTCTCCGATCGGCTCAGTGCCCGCACGCTTGTTTCGTGGGTTGACTTAGGCATACGGAGTTCATTCCCAGTCTAAGCATACGGAGTTCATTCCCAGTCTAAGATCAGACCAACAGTGGGATTGACAACAACACGTAGAGGGGGATCAGGCCTATCCTCGGCTTGCGCATCCTGTCTTTCTGGTCGATTGAGTGCCCGCACGCTCGTTTCATGGGTTGACTTTGGCATGTGGAGATCATTCCTGATCTAAGCCCCAACCAGGCCGAGAGACCCACTACGGGATCGACAGCATGTAGAGGGGGGTTAGGCCGATCCTCGGCTTGCGCATTCTCAATCTCCGACCGATTGAACGCCCGTACGCTCGTTTCATTGTTAACTTAGGCATACGTAGTGCATTCTTGGTCTCAACCAACGAAGTGCCAGAGGCTATCGAGAACCTATCCCTTATATTGGCCCCCTATCTCTCATCAAACCTCGAGAACTCGCACCCCCTTAAAGAGCATTTAAGATTTTATAGGTTTGCTGTCAGTAGCCATTAAAGTGTCTGAAATAGGGACACTTTTTTCAAACGGTCACAAAATCTTCTCCACTTCGAGTTTTTAGTTGAATGTTTTTGTGCATTCCAAAAAAAACACAAGGATCATGTCTACCAAATTGGGGGCGAAAATTCTTTCTAAAAAAATTTTAAAAAATCCCGAACCGTAAAAAGTTTCAAAAATCATGAAAAATAGAAAATGGGTTGTCTTGCCACGAAACTTCACATGAAGGCTTAGAGGACCATTGTATGAATTTACATGCCATAAAAATGGCATTGGCATGGCAGAAATATGAAGATATGCCTGAACCCACCTATCATCCGATCGATCGTCGGCTTGCACATGCCTGAACCCACAAGTAATGCCCGTTCGCTCGTTTCGTGGGTTGACTTAGGCATATGGAGTTCATTTCCAGTCTAAGATCAGACCGGATCGAGTGTTGCGGCAGTAGGACCCACAGCGAGATCGACAGCATGTAGAGGGGGATCGGACCGATCCCCGACTTGCACATTCTGCCTTTCTGGCCAGCTGAGCGCCCGCACACTTGTTTCATGGGTTGACTTAGGCATACGAAGTTCATCCTCAGTCTAAGCAAGTCTTGTTCATTCCCAATCTAAGATCGGATCAGACTGAGGGTTACGACAGCAGAACCAGCAGTAGGATCGACAGCACGTAAGGGGGGATAGGGCCGGTCTTCGACTTGCACATTCTACCTCTCCGATCGGTTGAGTGCCCGTATACTCGTTTCATGGGTTGGCTTAGGCATAGGAAATTCATTCCATGTCTAAGCCCCAGCCAGACCGAGGGTTATGGCAGCGGGATCGGCAGCACGCAGAGAGAGACCGGATCGATCCCCGGTTTGCGCATTATACCTCTCCGACCGGCTCAACCCTCACAGACTCGTTTTATGGGTTAACTTAGGCATACGGAGTTCATTCCCAGTCTAAGATCGGACCAGCAGCAGGATCGGTAGCAGCATGCAAAGGGGGACCAGTTCGATCATCCGCTAGCGCATCCTGCATCTCCGGTCGATTAAGCGCCTGCACGCTCGTTTCATGGGTTGACTTAGGCATGCAGAGTTCATTCTCGGTCTAAGCCCCAACCAGACCGAGGGACCCATAGCAAGATCAACAGCTCACAGAGGGGGGCCGGGCCAATCCTCGACTTGGGCATTCTGGCTCTTCGATCGGTTGAGCGCCGTACGCTCATTTCATGGGTTGACTTAGGCATACGTAGTGCATTCTCGGTCTCGACCAACCAAGGGCCAGAGGCTATCGAGAACCTATCCCTTATATTGGCCCCCTATCCCTCATCAAACCTCGAGAACTCACACCCCCTTCAAGAGCATTTGAGATTTTATAGGTTTGCTGCCAGTAGCCATTAAAGTGTTTGAAAATGGGGACACTTTTTTCAAACGGTCACAAAATCTTCTCCACTTCGAGTTTTTAGCTGAATTTTTTTGTGCATGCCAACAAAAATACAAGGATCATGTCTACCAAATTTGGGGTGAAAAATCCTTCTAAAAAAATTTTCAAAAATCTCGAACCGTAAAAAGTTTTAAAAATCGTGAAAAATAGAAAACGGGTTGTCTTGCCACGAAACTTCACATGAAGGCTTAGGGGACCATTGTATGAATTTACAAGCCATAAAAATGGCATTGTCATGGCAGAAATATGAAGATGTGTGTGAACCCACCTATCACCCGATCGATTCACGGCTTGCGCATCCCGCCTCTTTGGTCGGTGTAGTGCCCGTCCGCTAGTTTTGTGGGTCCCAGTCTAAGATCAGACCGGATCGAGGGTTACGACAGCAGGACCCACAGCAGGATTGATAGCATGCAGAGGGGGACCGGATTGATCCCTAGCTTGCACATTCTGCCTCTCTGGTCGGCTAAGTGCCCGAACGCTCATTTCGTGGGTTGACTTAGGCATATGGAGTTCATCCCCAGTCTAGGCAAGTCTCATTCACTCCCAGTCTAAGATCGAACTGGATCAAAGGTTACGGCAGTAGGACCAGCAGCAAGATCGATAGCGCACAGGGGGGGGACCGGGGTAATCCCCGACTTACGCTTTCTGCCTCTCCGATCGGTTAAGCGCCCACACGCTCGTTTCATGGGTTGGCTTAGGCATACGGAGTTCATTCCATGTCTAAGCCCCAGCCAGACCGAGGGTTGTGACAGCGGGACCGACAGCAGGATCGGCAGCATGCAGAGGGGGACCAGGTCGATCCCCAGCTTGCGTATTATGCCTCTCTGATCGGCTCAATGCCCGTACGCTCGTTTCATGGGTTGACTTAGGCATGCAGAGTTCATTCCCAGTCTAAGCATACAGAGTTACTTCCTAATCTAAGATCAGACTGACAGCGGGATCGATAGCAGCACTTAGAGGGGGACCGGGCTGATCCTCGGCTTGCGCAACCTACCTTTTCAATCGACTGAGTGCCCGTACGCTCATTTTATGGGTTGACTTAGGCATACAGAGTTCATTCCTGATCTAAGCCCCAACCAGACCGAGGGACCCACAGCGAGATCGATAGCACGTAGAGGGGGGCCAGGTCGATCCTTGGCTTGCGCATTCTGGCTCTCCAACCGGCTGAGCACCCGCACGCTCGTTTCATGGATTGACTTAGGCATATGTAATGCATTCCCGGTCTCGACCAACCAAGGGCCAGAGGCTATCGAGAACCTATCCCTTATATTGGCCCCTATCTCTCATCAAACCTCGAGAACTTGCACCCCCTTAAAGAGCATTTGGGGCCAAAACTCCTTCTAAAAAAATTTTAAAAAATCCCAAACCGTAAAAAGTTTCAAAAATCGTGAAAAATAGAAAACGGGTCGTCTTGCCACGAAACTTCACATGAAGGCTTAGGGGACCATTGTATGAATTTACAATCCATAAAAATGGCATTGGAATGGCAGCAATATGAAGATGTGTCTAAACCCACCTATCACCCGATCGATCCACGGCTTGCACATCCCGCCTCTCTGGCCGGCATAGCACCCGTCCGCTCGTTTCATGGGTTGAGTTAGGCATACGGAGTTCATTCCTAGTCTAAGATCGGATCAGATCAAGGGTTGCAGTAGCAGGACCTGCAGTAGGATCGACAGCATGCAGAGGGGAACCGGGTTGATCCCCGGCTTGCACATTCTGCCTCTCTAGCTGGTTGAGCACCCGTACGCTCGTTTCATGGGTTAACTTAAGCATACGGAGTTCATTCCCAGTCTAAGCAAGTCTCGTTCATTCCCAGTCTAAGATCAAACTGGACAGAGGGTTGCAGCAGCAGGACCAGTAACAGGATCAACAGCACGTAGGGGGAGATCGGGTAAATCCTTGACTTGCGCATTTTGCCTCTCTAGCTGGTTGAGCACCTGTATGCTCGTTTCATGGGTTGGCTTAGGCATACAAAGTTCATTTCATGTCTAAGCCCCAGTCAGACCGAGGTTGTGGCAGCGGGATCGACAGCGGGATCGGCAGCACGTAGAGGGGCACCGAGCTGATCCCCGGCTTATGCATTATGCCTCTCCGATCGGCTCAACGTCCGTATGCTCATTTCATGGGTTGACTTAGGCATACGGAGTTCATTCTCAGTCTAAGCATACGGAGTTCAATCCCAGTCTAAGATCGGATCGGCAGCGGGATCGATAGCAGCACGCAAAGGGGGGTCGGGCTGATCCTCGACTTACGCATCATGCCTCTTCGATCGGTTGAGCACCCGTACGCTCGTTTCATGGGTTGACTTAGGCATGTAGAGTTCATTCCTGATCTAAGCCCCAACCGAATCGAAAGACCCACAACGGGATCAACAGCACACAGAGGGGGGCTGGGCCAATCCTAGGCTTGCGAATTCTATCTCTCCGGTCGACTGAGCGCCCGTACGCTCATTTCATGATTGACTTAGGCATACATAGTGCATTCTCGGTCTCGACCAACCAAGGGCCAAAGGTTATCGATGATGTTTAGGGTAACAACCGAGGGGGACTAGCAGTAGGATCCTTTGTCGACTCGTATATCTCGCCCCTAGCGGTCGGTTCCATGCCCGCACGCTCGTTTCGATGGCCGACCGGGGCGAGCGGAGTTCATTTCGGGTCGGGATCGGGGGATGGGGGGCCTCGGGTCATGCCCAACCCC
>NC_143184.1:14611778-14616778 GCF_047325235.1 Durio zibethinus | reverse complement strand
AGAGTCGTTTCATTTTTTCATGACAAAAGGAGTCACGGTGCCACCCACGCACGCACCGCGGACGGATGGCGATGGCGCACGCTCTCTGTTTTCATTTCGGTTCCTTGGCGTGATTCACGTTGGGGGTTCGTTGTTCGACAGTGGGTGAGATGACGCCGATCGTTTTGCCTTCCCTGTAGGCGGGACGAAGCGACCGTCGCACCCTCCCGGGGTCGGAGGGGGCTCGGGGCATGGGGGCACCCTCGCCTCCTCGGTGTTTCGTTAATGCGTCTGCGGGTCATTTTTCGAGCGGGGTTTCGACAATGATCCTTTCGTAGGTTCACCTATGGAAACCTTGTTATGACTTCTCCTTCCTCTAAATGATAAGGTTCAGTGGAATTCTTGCGACGTCGCAGGTGGCGGACCATCCACGTCATCGCGATTCGAACACTTTGGCAGACCATTCAATCGGTAGAAGCGACGGGCGGTGTGTACAAAGGGCAGGGACGTAGTCAACGTAAGCTGATGACTCGTGCTTACTAGGAATTCCTCGTTCAAGACCAATAATTGCAATGATCTATTCCCATCATGATGAAATTTCAAAGATTACCCAGGCCTATCAGCCAAGGCTATAGACTCGTTGAATACATCAGTGTAGCACACGTGCGGCCCAGAACATCTAAGGGCATCACAGACCTGTTATTACCTCAAACTTCCTTGGCCTAAGTGGCCATAGTCCTTCTAAGAAGCTAGCCACGAAAGATCACCTCTGCGTAGCTACTTAATAGGCTGAGGTCTCATTCGTTAATGGAATTAACTAGACAAATCACTCCACCAACTAAGAATGGCCATGCACCACTACCCATAGAATCAAGAAAGAGCTCTCTGTCTGTCAATCCTTACTATGTCTGGACTTGGTAAGTTTCTCCATGTTAAGTCAAATTAAGTCGCAGGTTCTACTTCTGGTGGTGCCCTTCCGTCAATTCCTTTAAGTTTCAACCTTGCGACCATACTCCCCCCGGAACCAAAAGACTTTGATTTCTCATAAGGTGCCGGTGGAATCCTAAAAGTAACATCCGTCGATCCCTGGTCGGCATCGTTTATGGTTGAGACTAGGACACTATCTGATCATCTTTGAGCCCCCAACTTTCATTCTTGATTAATGAAAACATCCTTGGCAAATGCTTTCGCAGTTGTTCATCTTTCATAAATCCAAGAATTTCACCTCTGACTAAGAAATACGAATGCCCTTGACTGTCCCTGTTAATCATTACTTCGATCCCGAAAGCCAACACAATAGGACTGAAATCCTATGATGTTATCCCATGCTAATGTATACAAGCGTAGGCCTACTTTTAGCACTCTAATTTTTTCAAAGTAACAGCACTAGAGGAACGACCCGGGCAATTAAGTCCAAAAGTGCATCATCGACAGTAGGGATGAGTAGACCGGTGCTCATCGTGAGGCGAACCGAACGACTCAACTCTAGTTCCAACAATGAGCTTTTTAACTGCAACAACTTAAATATACGTTATTGGAGCTAGAATTACTGCGACTGCTGGCACCAGACTTGCCTTCTAATGGATCCTCGTTAAGGGATTTAGATTGTACTCATTTCAATTACCAGACTCATAGAGCCTGGTATTGTTATTTATTGTCACTACCTCCCCGTGTCAGGATTAGGTAATTTACGCACCTGCTACCTTCCTTGGATGTGGTAGCCATTTTTCAAGCTCCCTCTCCGAAATCGAACCCTAATTCTCTGTCACACGTCACCACCATAATAGGCCACTATCCTACCATCGAAAGTTGATAAGGTAGAAATTTGAATGATGCATCACCGGCATAAAGGCTGTGCAATCCGTCGAGTTATCATGAATCATCAGAGCAACGGGCATAGCCCACATCGACCTTTTATCTAATAAATGCATCCCTTCCAAAAGTCGAGGTTTGTTGCACGTATTAGCTCTAGAATTACTATGGTTATCCGAGTAGTAGATACCATCAAACAAATTATAACTGATTTAATGAGCCATTCACAATTTCACAGTCTGAATTAGTTCATACTTACACATGCATGGCTTAATCTTTGAGACAAGCATATGACTACTGGCAGGATCAACCAAGTAGCATTCCTTCAAGACATTGGCATCGCGTGGGCCTCGACGCACCGATCAAGCGACTAATAGAGCCTGACAGGGAGCGTAAGTGTTGTGCGTGTTGAGCACGTAAAATGTGTAGCATCGAACGAACGAGGGCCGAGAGCCTGCGCCCGCTAAATGTTTCGCATCTGAGAGCACGATCGAACGCCGGTGCACCAATGCGGCCACGGAGGATTGGGTGGCACGCTTGGGACACCGACCACGATTGACGTCCGATCCGTGGCCCCTTGGGACACGAGACGGATGAGGGATGGCGAGACATCCGGTTTCCATCGATTCAGGTATGCAACACAGGATCTCGATCGCACCCTCTGGGTATGACGATCGTAGGGGGAAGATTGAAGAGGATGATGGGTTGACAGTTCGATGCATCGAGCACAGAGCCTGCCAACACACACAACCATAGCACCACTCATATACCCATTGCGTACAAGTGGTAGCATCCACGCGCGTCAATCCACAACCCACCCGATCAATTACTCGATGAGCGACTGGAGGAAACGACGTGCGAGGCCACGCCACAACCGCTTGGCATGAGAAAAACATGAGCAAGCGCCACGAGACTGCCCCTACCATCTGACAGGCAACAACAAAGTGACACCACCAATGCTTGGCTCGATCGAGACCGCACGCGCGAGCTCCGCTGACACCACCCCATGGGGACGTTGCCCGATTCAGAGACTTCTTCCTGGGGTCTCGGGTAACGTCGACTGCTTGCACGGCCTCGTCGAGGCCTACTCATTTTTGTGGTTGATGAGAAGGGACCGCGAGACCGTCAAATACCGAGAGACCTGGCCGGGCCAAGCCCGTAATCACAGCTTCTACTCGTACCACCCTAGGGAGCCATTACTCAATTCAAAGACTTGGTATGGGGTCTAAGACAGCATCCACCGTGTGCACGGGCTTGAGCTTAGCTCTCTTTTTTCGCATGCACGCCAACCGGTCGTGGCCATGGTGCCTGCCGATCACCGGAGCAACCAGTTGTCGAACAAAATGGTCGGAAGGCATGCACACCCTGTATTTCACTCTAGGGATGTTACCCTGGTTGTACGTAATAGGAGGCCCATCACGCACACCTACTCCCCCCATAAGGGAGAGAGGGGATGCCAGACCACCACCCCCTAAAGAGCATTAGAGATTTTACAGATATGCTATCAGTAGACGTTAAAGTGTCTGAAACAGGGACACTTTTTCCAAACAGGCATATCCCGTACCAAGGGTGAGCAGGTGCCGATGGTGGTTAGGGCATGTGCCCGCACTAAGGGCCAGCGTGTGTCGATGGTGGTCGAGGCAACCGCCCGTACCAGATCGAGGCATGTGCCCACACCAAGGCCGGACATGTGCCGATGGTGTTCGAGGCAACCGCTCGCACCAAGGCTCGGCATGTGCCGATGGTGTCCGACATAACCGCTCGTACCAAGGGCCATCTTTTACCGATGGTGGTCGAGGCAAGAGCCTGCACCAAAGGCTGACTTGTGCCGATGGTGCTCGAGGCAACCACCTGCACCAAGGGCCATCTTCTACCGATGGTGGTCGAGGCAACCGCCCGTACCAGGGGCCAGCATGTGCCGATGGTGTTTAAGGTAACCACCCGCACCAGGGGCCATCTTCTGTCGATGGTGGTCGAGGCAAGAGCCCACACCAAGGGTCAGCTTGTGCCGATGGTGTTTGAGGCAACCGTCCGCACCAAGGCTCGACATGTGTCGATGGTGGTCGAGGTAATCGCCCGCACCATGGCCCAGCATGTGTCGATGGTGTTCGATGCAACC
Source organism: Durio zibethinus (assembly GCF_047325235.1). Lineage (NCBI taxonomy): Eukaryota > Viridiplantae > Streptophyta > Magnoliopsida > Malvales > Malvaceae > Durio > Durio zibethinus. Next base: position 14,612,868 of record NC_143184.1, on the reverse strand, counting down.
GCCCTCACCAGGGGCCATCTTGTGTCGATGGTGATCGAGGCAACTGTCCGCACCAGGGCCCAGCTTATGCCAATGGCGGTCGAGGCAAGTGCCCGTACCAGAGGGTAACCTGTGTCGATGATGGTCGATGCATGTGCCATCACTATGTGCCATCACTATGTGCCATCAGGTGCCATTGATGGTCGAGGCCTTGGCCAAAGTTTGATTTTGAGCCGCGGTGCACATGCTGGGCTCGAGCATGTGCTAGTGCCACATTTTTTTCGCCCGAGGTACCATCACCGGAGCATCACAGAAGCATCATTGGAGAACCTAACCAGCGGCATTAGGGGTTCCGACGATTGGGGGGGCCGAGGGGGTGTGCGCACATGATGTGCAATGGGTGCTGGTACTTGGCCCTTATATTGGCCCCCTATCCCTCATCAAACCTCAAGAACTCACACCCCTTTAAAGAGCATTTGAGATTTTATAGGTTTGCTGCTGGTAGCCATTAAAGTGTCTGAAATGAGGATACTTTTTTCAAATGGTCACAAAATCTTCTCCACTTTAGGTTTTTAGCTGAATTTTTTTGTGCATGCCAACAAAAATACAAGGATCATGTCTACCAAATTTGGGGCCAAAACTCCTTCTAAAAAACTTTTAAAAACTCCCGAACCGTAAAAAGTTTCAAAAATCGTGAAAAATAGAAAACGGGTCGTCTTGCCACGAAACTTCACATGAAGGCTTAGGGGACCATTGTATGAATTTACAAGCCATAAAAATGGCATTGGCATGGCAGAAATATAAAGATGTGCCTGAACCCACCTATCACCCGATCGATCCATGACTTACGCATCCCGCCTCTCTGGCCGGCGTAGTGTCCGTTCGCTCGTTTCGTGGGTTGACTTAGGCATACAGAGTTCATTCCCAGTCTAAGATCAGACCGGATCGAGGGTTGCGGTAACAGGACCCATAGCGGGATCGACAGCATGTAAAGGGGGACCGAGTCGATCCCCAGCTTGCACATTCTACCTCTCTGGCCGGCTGAGTGCCCGCACGCTCGTTTCATGGGTTGACTTAGGCATACGGAGTTCATCCCTAGTCTAAGCAAGTC
>NC_143184.1:14584278-14604278 GCF_047325235.1 Durio zibethinus | reverse complement strand
GATTCAGGGACTTGTTCCTGGGGTCTCAGGTAGCATCGGCTGCATGCACGGCCTTGTCGAGGCCTAAGCATTTTTATGGTCGATGAGAAGGGACCGTGAGACTATCAAATACCGAGAGACCTGGCCGGGCCAAGCCCGTAATCGTGACTTCTGCTCGCACCACCCCAGGGAGTCATTGCTCGATTCAAGGACTTGGTCTGGGGTCTAGGGCAGCATCCACCGTGTGCACGGGCTCGAGCTCAGCTCTCTTTTTTTGTATGCACGCCAACCGATCGAGGCCATGGGTGTCTGTCGGTCACCGGAGCAACCAGTCGTTGGACAAAATGGTCGGAAGGCATGCACGCCCTGTATTTCGCTCGAAGGACGTTACCCTGGGTGTATGTAATGGGAGGCCCACCACGCACACCTACTGCCCCCATAGGAGAGGGAGAGGGGATGCCGGACCAGCACCCCCTAAAGAGCATTAGAGATTTTACAGATATGCTATCAGTAGATGTTAAAGTGTCTGAAACGGGGATACGTTTTCCAAACAGGCATATCCCGCACCGAGGGTGAGCAGATGCCGATGGTGGTTGAGGCATGTGCCCGCACCAAGGGCCAGCGCATCGTAGGTGGTCGATGCGACAGCCCGTACCAAGGGCCAGCGTGTACCAATGGTGGTCGAGGCAACCACCCACACCAGATCGAGGCATGTGCCCACACCAAGGCCCGACATGTGCCAATGGTGTTCGACGCAACCGCCCGCACCAGGGGCCATCTTCTGTCGATGGTGGTCGAGGCAAGAGCCCGTACCAATGGTGTTCGAGGTAACCGGCCACACCAGGGGCCAGCACGTACCGATGGTGTTCGAGGTAACCGCCCACACCAGGGGCCAGCATGTTTCGATGGTGTTCGAGCAAACGCCTGTACCAGGGGCGATCTTCTGTTGATGGTGATTGAGGCAAGAGCCTGTACCAAGGGTCGGCTTGTGCCGATGGTGTTCGAGGTAACCGCCTGCACCAAGGCTCGACATGTGCCGATGGTGGTCGAGGCAACCGCCCGCACCACGACCAAACATGTGCCGATGGTGTTTGATGCAACCGCCCACACTAGGGGCCATCTTGTGCCAATGGTGATCGAGGCAACCGTCTGCACCAGGGCCCAGCTTGTGCCAATGGCGATCGAGCCAAGTGCCTATACCAAAGGGCAGCCTGTGCCGATGATGGTCGATGCATGTGCCATCACCATGCGCCATCATGTGCCATTCATGGTTGAGGCCTTGGCCGAAGTTTGATTTTGAGCCATGGTGCACATACTGGGCTTGAGCATGTGCTGGTGCCACATTTTTTTCACCCGGGGCACCATCGCCAGAGCATCGTCGGAGCATCGTCGAAGAACTTAACTGGCGGCATTGGGGGTTCCGACGATTGAGGGGGCCGGGGGGTGCGCACATGATGTGTGATGGGTGCTAGTACTTGACCCTTATATTGGCCCCCTATCCCCCATCAAACCTTGAGAACTCACACCCTCTTGAAGAGCATTTGAGATTTTATAGGTTTGCTGTCAGTAGCCATTAAAGTGTCTGAAATGGGGACATTTTTTTCAAACGGTCACAAAATCTTCTCCACTTCAAGTTTTTAGCTGAATTTTTTTGTGCATGCCAAAAAAAATACAAGGATCAGATCTACCAAATTTGGGCCAAAACTCCTTCTAAAAAATTTTTAAAAAATCTCAAACCGTAAAAAGTTTTAAAAATCGTGAAAAATAGAAAACGGGTCGTCTTGCCACGAAACTTCACATGAAGGCTTAGGGGACTATTGTATGAATTTACAAGCCATAAAAAAGGCATTGGCATGGCAGAAATATGAAGATGTGCTTGAACCCACCTATCACCCGATCGATCCCCGGCTTGCGCATCCCGCCTATCTGGCCGACGTAGTGCCCGTTCACTTGTTTTGTTAGTTGACTTAGGCATATGGAGTTTATTCCCAGTCTAAGATTGGACCGGATCGAGGGTTACGGTAGCAAGACTGGGATCGACAGCATGCAAAAAGGGATCGGGCCGATCCTTGACTTGCACATTCTGCCTCTCTGATCGGTTGAGCGCCCGTACGCTCGTCTTACGGGTTGACTTAGGCATACGGAGTTCATCCCCAGTCTAAGCAAGTCTCGTTCATTCTCAATCTAGGATCGGATTGGATCGAGGGTTACGGCAGCAGGACCAGCAGGATCGGCTGCACACAGAGGGGGACCAGGCCAATCCCTGACTTGCGTATTCTACCTCTTCGACCGGTTGAGCAGCCACACGCTCGTTTCGTGGGTTGGCTTAGGCATACGGAGTTTATTCCATGTCTAAGCCCTAGTCGGACTGAGGGTTCTGGTAGCGGGATCGGTAGCGGGATCGACAGCACGCAGAGAGGGATCGAACCGATCCCCGGCTTATGCATTATGCCTCTTCGAATGGCTCAGTGCCCGTACGCTCGTTTTGTGGGTTGACGTAGGCATACGGAGTTCATTCCCAGTCTAAGATTAGACCCGCAGTGAGATCGGTAGCAGCACATAGAGGGGGATCGGATCGATCCTCGTCTTACGCATCCTGCATTTCTGGTCGACTGAGCACCCGCACGCTCGTTTCGTAGGTTGACTTAGGCATGCGGAGTTCATTCCCAGTCTAAGCCCAAACCAGACCGAGCGACCCGCAGTGGGATCGAAGCACGTAGAGGGGGCTAGGTCGATCCTCGACTTGCGCATTCTGGCTCTCCGATCGGCTGAGCGCCCGTACGCTCGTTTCATGGGTTAACTTAGGCATATGTAGTGCATTCCCGATCTTGACCAACCAAGGGCCAGAGGCTATCAAGAACCTATCCCTTATATTGGCCCCCTATCCCTCATCAAACCTTGAGAACTCACACCTCCTTAAAGAGCATTTGAGATTTTACAGGTTTGCTGCCAGTAGCCATTAAAGTGTTTGAAATGGGGACACTTTTTTCAAACGATCACAAAATCTTCTCCACTTCGAGTTTTTAGCTGAATGTTTTTGAGCATGCCAACAAAAATACAAGGATCATGTCTACCAAATTTGGGGCCAAAAATCCTTCTAAAAAATTTTTAAAAAATCCCGAACCTCAAAAAGTTTTAAAAATCATGAAAAATAGAAAATGGGTCGTCTCGCCATGAAACTTCACATGAAGGCTTAGGGGACCATTGTATGAATTTACAAGCCATAAAAATGGCATTGGTGTGGCAGAAATATGAAGATGTGCCTGAACCCACCTATCACCCGATCGATCCACGGCTTGCGCATCCCGTCTTTCTGAAAAAATTTTAAAAAATCCTGAACAGCAAAAAGTTTTGAAAATCATGAAAAATAAAAAACAGGTTGTCGGCCCGACCCCAGTCTAAGCAAGTCTCATTCATTCCCAATCTAAGATCGAACCAGACCAAGGGTTGCGACAGCAGGACCAGCAGCAGGACCAGCAGTAGGATCGGCAGCATGCAATGGGGGATCGGGCCGATCCTCGACTTGCGCATTCTGCCTCTTTGACCAGTTGAGCGCCTGCACATTCGTTTCGTGGGTTGGCTTAGGCATGCAGAGTTCATTTCATGTCTAAGCCCCATCCAGACCGACGGTTGTGGCAGCAGGATCGACAGCACGCAGAGGGGGACCGGGCCGATCCCCGACTTACGCATTATGCCTCTCCGACTGGCTCAGTGCCCGTACACTTGTTTCATGGGTTGACTTTGGCATACGGAGTTCATTCCCAGTCTAAGCATACGGAGTTCATTCTCAGTCTAAGATCGGATCGGTAGCGGGATCGGCAGCAGCACGCAGAGGGGGATCGGCCCGATCCTCGGCTTGCGTATCCTGCCTCTTTGGCCGACTGAGCGCCCGCACGCTCATTTCATGGGTTGGCTTAGACATGCGGAGTTCATTCCCGATCTAAGCCCCAACAGGACCGAAGGACCCACAGTCAGATCGGTAGCACACAGAGGGGGGCCAGTCTGATCCTCAGCTTGCGCATTCTAGCTCTCCGGCTGGCTGAGCGCCCGCATGCTCGTTTTATGGGTTGACTTAGGCATACGTAGTGCATTCCTGGTCTTGACCAACCAAGGGCCAGAGGCTATCGAGAACATATCCCTTATATTGGCCCCCTATCCCTCATCAAACCTCGAGAACTCACACCCCCTTGAAGAGCATTTGATATTTTATAGGTTTGCTGCCAGTAGCCATTAAAGTGTCTGAACTGGGGACACTTTTTTCAAACGATCACAAAATCTTCTCCACTTCGAGTTTTTAGCTGAATTTTTTTGTGCATGCCAACAAAAATACAAGGATCATGTCTACCAAATTTGTAGCCAATACTACTTCTAAAAAAATTTAAAAAAATCCTGAATCGTAAAAAGTTTCAAAAATCATGAAAAATAGAAAACGGGTCGTCTTGCCACGAAACTTCACATGAAGGCTTAGGGGACGATTGTACGAATTTACAAGCCATAAAAATAGCATTGGCACGGCAGAAATATGAAGATGTGCCTGAGTGCACATATCACTCGATCGATCCACGGCTTGTACATCCCGCCTCTCTGGCCGACGTAGTGCCCATCCCCTCGTTTCGTGGCTTGACTTAGGCATATAGAGTTCATTCCCAATGTAAGATCAGACTGGATCGAGGGTTATGACAGTAGAACCCGCAGCGGGACAGACAGCACGCAGAAGGGGACCGGGCCGATCCCCGACTTATGCATTCTGCCTCTCAGGCAGGCTGAGCGCCCGTACGCTCGTTTTGTAAGTTGACCTAGGCATACGGAGTTCATCCCCAATCTAAGCAAGTCTCGTTCATTCCTAGTCTAAGATCAGACCGGATCGAGGGTTACGACAGCAGGACCAACAGCAGGATCGATAGCACGCAGGGGGGGATCAGGCTGATCCCCAACTTGCGCATTCTGCCTCTCCGACCGGTTGAGCACCTGCACGCTCATTTCGTGGGTTGGCTTAGGCATACGGAGTTCATTCCTTGTCTAAGCCCCAGCCAGATCGAGGGTTGTGGCAGCGAGATCGGTAGCGGGATCGGCAGCACGTAGAAAGGGACTGGGCCGGTCCCCAACTTACGCATTATGCCTCTCCGACGACTCAGCACCCGCACGATCATTTCGTGGGTTGACTTTGGCATACAGAGTTCATTCCCAGTCTAAGCATATGAAGTTCACTCCTAGTCTAAGATCGGATCGGTAGCGGGATCGACAGCGACACGTAGAGGGGGACCAGGCCGATCCTGGGCTTGCACATCCTGCCTCTCCTGTCGGTTGAGCACTCGTACGCTCGTTTCATGGGTTGACTTAGACATGCAGAGTTCATTCTCGATCTAAGCCCCAACCGAACTGAGGGACCCACAGCACTCAGAAGGGGGTTAAGCCGATCCTGGGCTTGCGCATTCTGGCTCTCCGACCGGCTGAACGCCCGCACGCTCATTTTATAGGTTGACTTAGGCATACAGAGTTCATCCCCAGTCTAAGATCAGACCGGATCGAGGGTTGCGGGAGCAGGACCAGCAGCAGGATTGACAGCACGCAGGGGGGATCGAGTCGATCCCCGACTTGCGTATTCTGCCTCTCCGGCCGATTGAGCGCCCGTACGTTCATTTTGTGGGTTGGCTTAGGCATGCAGAGTTCATTCCATGTCTAAGCCCCAACCAGATCGAGGGTTGTGGCAGTAGGATCGGCAGCACGCAGAGGGGGATCGGGTCGATCTTCGGCTTACGCATTATGCCTCTCCGATCGACTCAACGCCCACATACTCGTTTCATGGGTTGACTTTGGCATACAGAGTTCATTCTCAGTCTAAGCATACGGAGTTCAATCCCAGTCTAAGATCGAACTAGTAGCGGGATCGACAGCAACACACAGAGGGGGATCAAGCCAATCCTCGACTTACGCATCCAGCCTCTCTGGTCGGCTGAACACCCGCACGCTCGTTTCGTGGGTTGACTTAGGCATGCGAAGTTCATTCCCGGTCTAAGTCCCAACAGGATCGAAGGACTCGCAACAGGATCGTCAGCACGTAAAGAGGGGCCGGGCTGATCTTCGGTTGCGCATTTTGGCTCTCCGATCGACTGGGTGCCCACACGCTCGTTTCATGGGTTGACTTAGGCATACGTCATGCATTCCCGATCTCGACCAACCAAGGGCCAGAGGCTATCGAGAACCTATCCCTTATATTGGCCCCTTATCCTTCATCAAACCTCGAGAACTCACACTCTTTTAAAGAGTATTTGAGATTTTATAGGTTTGCTGCCAGTAGCCATTAAAGTGTCTGAAATGGAGATTTTTTCAAACGATCACAAAATCTTCTCCACTTCGAGTTTTTAGCTGAATTTTTCTATGCATGCCAACAAAAATACAAGGATCGTGTCTAACAAATTTAGGGCCAAAAATCCTTTTAAAAAAATTTAAAAAAATCCCAAATCGCAAAAAGTTTCAAAAATTATGAAAAATAGAAAACGGGTCGTCTTGCCACGAAATATGAAGATGTGCTTGAACCCACGTATCACCCGATCGATCCACGGCTTGCGCATCCTACCTTTCTGGCTGGCATAGTGCTCGTCCACTCATTTCATGGGTTGACTTAGGCATACGGAGTTCATTCCCAGTCTAAGATCAGATCGGATCGAGGGTTGCGGTAATAGGACCCACAGCGGGTCGATAGCACGCAGAGGGGGACCAGGTCAGTCCTCGGCTTGCACATTCTGCGTCTTTGGCCTACTGAGCACCCGCACGCTCTTTTCGTGGGTTAACTTAGGTGTACGAAGTTCATCCCAGTCTAAGCAAGTCTCATTCATTCCCATTCTAAGATCGAATCGGACCGAGGGTTGTGACAGCATAACCAGCAGCCAGATTGGCAGCACACAAGGGAGGATAGGGCCGATCCCTGACTTGCACATTATACCTCTCTGGCTGGTTGAGCACCCGCACGCTCGTTTCATGGGTTGGCTTAGGCATACGGAGTTCATTCCATGTCTAAACCCCAGCCGGACCGAAGGTTGTGGCAACGGGACCGGCAGCTAGATCGACAGCACGCAGAGGGGGACCGGGCTGATCCCCGATTTACGCATTATGCCTCTCCGACTGGCTCAGTGCCTGCATGCTCGTTTCACAGGTTGACTTAGGCATACGGAGTTCATTCCCAATCTAAGTATATGGAGTTCATTCCCAGTCTAAGATCGGATCGACAGCGGGATCGACAGTAGCACGCAGAGGGGGATCAGGCTGACCCTCGACTTGCGCATCCTGCCTCTCCGGCAGACTGAGCGCCCGTACGCTAGTTTCATGGGTTAACTTAGGCAAGCGGAGTAAATTCCCGGTCTAAGCCCCAACCAGACCTAGGGACCTACAGCGGGATCGGCAGCATGCAGAGGGGGGTCGGGCCGATGCTCGGCTTGCGCATTCTAGCTCTTCGACTGGTTGAGCGCCCGTACGCTCGTTTCATGGGTTGACTTAGGCATATGTAGTGCATTCCCCGTCTCGACCAACCAAGGGCCAGAGGCTATCGAGAACTTATCCCTTATATTGGCCCCCTATCCCTCATCAAATCTCGAGAACTCACACCCCTTTAAAGAGCATTTGACATTTATAGGTTTGCTGCCAGTAGCCATTAAAGTCTCTGAAATGGGGACACTTTTGTCAAACGATCACAAAGTGTTCTCCACTTTGAGTTTTTAGCTAAATTTTTTATGCATGCCAAAAAAAATGCAAGGATCGTGTCTACCTAATTTGGGGCCAAAACTCCTTCTAAAAGAATTTTAAAAAATCTCGAACCGTAAAAAGTTTCAAAAATCGTGAAAAATAGAAAACGTGTCTTCTTGCAACGAAACATCACATGAAGGCTTAAGGGACCATTGTATGAATTTACAAGCCATAAAAATGGCATTACCATGGCAGAAAGATGAAGATGTGCCTGAACCCACCTATCACCCGATCGATCTACGACTTGCGCATCCTGCCTCTCTGGCCGGTGTAGTGCCCGTTTGCTTGTTTCGTGGGTTGACTTAGGCATATGGAGTTCATTCCCAGTCTAAGATCAGACCGATAGCAGGATCGGTAGCAACACGCAGAGAGGGATCGGGCCGATCATCGGCTTGCGCATCCTGCCTCTCCGTTCGCATGCTGAGGGGGATCGACAACACTCTGAGGGGGATCAAACCGACAGAGGGGGACCGAGCCGATCCTCAGCTTACTCATCCTGCCCCTCTGCCCTGCTGAGTGCCCGTAAGCTTGTTTCGTTGGTTAAGTTAGGCATGCGAAGTTTATTCCTGGTCTAAGCCCCAACCGAACCAAAGGACCCGCAGGGGGATCGGTAGCATGTAGAGGGACCCGCAGAAGGATCAGCAGCACACAGAAGGGGGTTGGGCCAATTTTAGCTTATGCATTTTGGCTCTCCGGTCAGCTGAGCACCCGCACGCTCGTTTCATGGGTTGACTTAGGCATACATAGTGCATTCCCGGTCTCGACCAACCAAGGGCCAAAGGCTATCGAGAACCTATCCCTTATATTGGCCCCCTATCTCTCATCAAACCGTGAGAACTCACACCCCCTTAAAGAGCATTTGAGATTTTATAGGTTTGCTGCCAGTAGCCATTAAAGTGTCTGAAATGGAGATACTTTTTTCAAACGGTCACAAAATCTTCTCCACTTCGAGTTTTTAGCTGATTTTTTTATGCATGCCAACAAAAATACAAGGATCATGTCTACCAAATTTGGGGCCAAAACTCCTTCTAAAAAAATTTTAAAAAATCTCGAACCGTAAAAAGTTTCAAAAATTATGAAAAATAGAAAACGGGTAGTCTTGCCACGAAACTTTACATGAAGGCTTGGGGGACCGTTGTATGAATTTACAAGCCATAAAAAAAGCATTGGCATGGCAGAAATATGAAGATGTGCCTGAACCCACCTATCACCCGATCGATCCACGGCTTGTGCATCCCACCTCTCTGGCCAACGTAGTGCCCGTCCGCTCGTTTTGTGGGTTGACTTAGGCATACGGAATTCATTCCCAGTCTAAGATCAGACCGGATCAAGGGTTACGATAGTAGAACCCATAGCAGGATCGACAGCACGCAGAAAGGGGATCGGGCCGATCTCAGGTTTACACATTCTGCCTTTCTGGCCGGCTAAGCGCCCGCAAGCTCATTTCGTGGGTTGACTTAGGCATATGGAGTTCATCCCAGTCTAAGCAAGTCTCATTCATTCCCAGTCTAAGCTTGGACCGGATTGAGGGTTACGACAGTAGGACCAATAGCAGGATCAGCAGCACGCAGGGGGGACCGGTCCGATCCCTAACATGCGCATTCTGCCTCTCTGGTCGGTTCAGCACCCGCACGCTAGTTTCATGGGTTGGCTTAGGCATACGAAGTTCATTCCATGTCTAAGGCCCAGTCGGACCGAGGGTTGTGGTAGCGAGACTAGCAGCGAGATCGGTAGCACGCTGAGGGGGACTGGATCGATCCCCGGCTTGCGCGTTATGCTTCTTCGACTGGCTCAGTGCTCATGCGCTCGTTTCATGGGTTGACTTAGGCATACAAAGTTCATTACAAGTCTAAGATCGGACCAGCAGCGGGATCAACAGCAGCACGTAGAGAGGGATCGAGCCGATCCTCAGCTTGCGCATCCTGCCTCTCCGACCGACTGAGTGCCCATGCGCTCATTTCGTGCGTTGACTAAAGCATGCGAAGTTCATTCTCGGTCTAAGCCCCAATCGGATCGAGAGACCCGTAGCGGGATCAACAACACGGAGAGGGGGGTCAGGTTGATCCTCAGATTGTGCATTCTAGCTCTTCGATCGGTTGAGTGCCCGCACGCTCGTTTCAGTTTAGCTAAATTTTTTTATGCATGCTAACAAAAATACAAGGATCCTGTTTACCAAAATTGGGGCCAAAACTCCTAAAAAATTTTTAAAAAATCCCGAACCACAAAAAGTTTCAAAAATCATGAAAAATAGAAAACGGGTCGTCTTGCCACGAAACTTCACATGAAGGCTTAGGGGACCATTGTATGAATTTACAAGCCATAAAAATGGCATTGGCATGGTAGAAATATGAAGATGTGCCTGAACCCACCCTTCACCCGATCGATCCACGGCTTGCGCATCCCGCCTCTCCGGCCGGTGTAGTGCCCGTCCGCTCGTTTCGTGGGTTAACTTAGGCATACGGAGTTCATTCCCAGTCTAAGATCAGATCGGATCAAGGGTTGCGATAGTAGGACCCACAGCGGGATCGATAGCATGTAGAAGAGGATTGGGTCCATCCCAGGCTTGCACATTCTACCTCTCTGGCCGACTGAGCGACCGCACGCTCGTTTCGTGGGTTGACTTAGGCATACGGAGTTCATCCTCAGTCTAAGCCAGTCTCGTTCTTTCCCAGTCTAAGATCGGACCGGACCAAGGGTTGCAGTAGAAGGACCAGCAGCAGGATCGACAGCACGTAGGGGGGATCGGGTCGATCCCCGACTTGCGCATTTTGCCTCTCCGACCGGTTGAGCGTCCGCACGCTAGTTTCATGGGTTGGCTTAGGCATACGGAGTTCATTCCATGTCTAAGCCCCAGTCGGACCGAGGATTGTGGCAGCGGGACTAGCAGCGGGATCGGCAGCACGTAGAGGGGGACCGAGCCGATCCCCGGCTTGCACACTATGCCTCTCGGATCAGCTCAGCTCCCGCACACTCATTTCATGGGTTACCTTAGGCATATGGAGTTCATTCCCAGTCTAAGCATACGGGGTTCATTCCCAGTCTAAAATCGGACTGACAGCGAGATCGACAGCATCACGTAAAGGGGGATCAGGCTGATCCTCAGCTTACGCATCGTGCCTCTCCGGTCGGGTGAGCTTCCGCATGCTCGTTTCGTGGGTTGACTTAGGCATGCGGAGTTCATTCCTGGTCTAAGCCCCAACCGGATCGAGGGACCCACAGCGATATCGATAGCATGCAGAGGGGGGCAGGGCCGATCTTCGACTTGCGTATTCTGGCTCTCTAACCGGTTGAACGCCCGTACGTCTGTTTCATGGGTTGACTTAGGCATACGTAATGCATTCACGATCTCGACCAACGAAGGGCCAGAGGCTATCGAGAACCTATCCCTTATATTGGCCCCCTATCCCTCATCAAACCTCGAGAACTCACGCCCCCTTAAAGAGTATTTCAGATTTTATAGGTTTGCTGCCAGTAGCCATTAAAGTGTCTGAAATTGGGACACTTTTTTCAAACGGTCGTCTTGCCATGAAACTTCACATGAAGGCTTAGGGGACCATAAAAATGGCATTAGCACGGTAAAAATATGAAGATGTGCCTAAACCCACCTATCACCCGATCGATCCACGGCTTACGCATCCCACCTCTCTAGTCGACGTAGTGCCCATCCGCTCATTTTGTGGGTTGACTTAGTCTTCCGGAGTTCATTCCCAGTCTAAGATCAGACCGGATTGAGGGTTGCAATAGTAGGACCCACAATAGGATCGATAGCACGCAGAGGGGGACCGGGCCAATCTCTGACTTGCATATTCTGCCTTTCAGGCCGACTGAGCGATCGCACGCTCATTTTGTGGGTTGACCTAGGCATACGGAGTTCATCCCCAGTCTAAGCAAGTCTCATTCATTCCCAGTCTAAGATCAAACCGGATTGAGGGTTATGGTAGCAGGACCAGCAGTAGGATAGGTAGCACGCATGAGGAGACTGGGTCGATGCCTAACTTGCGCATTCTGCCTCTTCGGCCAATTGAGCGCTTGCACGCTTGTTTCGTGGGTTGGCTTAGGCATACGAAGTTCATTCCATGTATAAGCCCCAGTCAGACCGAGGGTTGTGGCATTGGAACCGGTAGTGGGATCGACAGCACGTAGAGGGGGACTCACAGCGGGATCGACAGCACACCGAGGGGGGTCGGGCCAATCTTTGGCTTGCACATTCTGGCTTTTCGATCGACTGAGCACCCGCACGCTCCTTTCATGGGTTGATTTCGGCATACGTAGTGCATTCTCGGTCTCGACCAACCAAGGACTGAGGCTATCAAGAACCTGTCCCTTATATTGGCCCCCTATCCCTCATCAAACCTCGAGAACTGACACCCCCTTAAAGAGCATTTGAGATTTTATGGGTTTGCTGCCAGTACCCATTAAAGTGCCTGAAATAGGGATACATTTTTCAAACGATCATAAAATCTTCTCCACTTCGAGTTTTTAGCTGAATTTTTTTGTGCATGCCAATAAAATACAAGGATCATGTCTACCAAATTTAGGGCCAAAACTCCTTCTAAAAAAGTTTTAAAAAATCTCGAACCGTAAAAAGTTTAAAAAATCATGAAAAATAGAAAACGGGTAGTCTTGCAACGAAACTTCACATGAAGGCTTAGGGGACCATTGTATGAATTTACAAGCCATAAAAATGGCATTGGCAGGGTAGAAATATGAAGATGTGCCTGAACCGACCTATCACTCGATGGATCCACGGCTTACGCATCCCGCCTCTCTGGCCGACGTAGTGCCCATCCGCTCGTTTCGTGGGTTGACTTAGGCATACAGAGTTCATTCCAAGTCTAAGATCGGATTGGATCAAGGGTTGCAGCAGCAGGACCTACAGCGAGATCGACAGCACGCAGAGGGGGATCGGGCCGATTCTCGCTTGTACATTCTGCCTTTCTGGTTAGCTGAGTGCCTGCACGCTCGTTTCGTGGGTTGACTTAGGCATACGAAGTTCATCCCCAATCTAAGCAAGTCTTGTTCATTCCCAGTCTAAGATCAAACCAGATCGAGGGTTACGGTAGCAGGACCAATAGTAGGATCGGTAGCACGCAGAAGGGGACCGGGCCGATCTTCGACTTGTGCAATCTACCTATCTAGCCGGTTGAGTGCCCGTACGCCCATTTCGTGGGTTGGCTTAGGCAAACGAAGTTCATTCCATGTCTAAGCCCCAGCCGAACCAAGGGTTGTGGCAACGAGATTGACAACGAGAACGGCAGCACGAAGAGGGGGACCGAGCCGATCCTCGACTTACGTATTATGCCTCTCCGATCGGTTCAGCACCTGCACGCTCATTTTGTGGGTTGACTTAGGCATACGGAGTTCATTCCTAGTCTAAGCATACAGAGTTGATTCCTGTCTAAGATCGGACCGATAGCGGGATCGACAGTAGCTCGCAGAGAGGGATCGGGCCCATCCTCGACTTACGCATCCTACCTCTCCAGCCAGCTGAGCGCTCGTACACTTATTTCATGGGTTGACTTAGGCATGCGGAGTTCATTCCCGATTTAAGCCCCAACCAGATCAAGGGGCCCGTAATGGGATCGATAGCACGCAGAGGGGGGTAGGGCCAATCCTCGGATTACGCATTCTAGCTCTCCGACTGACTGAGTGCCTGCATGTTCGTTTCATGGGTTGACTTAGGCATACGCAGTGCATTCCTGGTCTCGACCAACCAAGGGCCAGAGGCTATCGAGAACCTATCCCTTATATTGGCCCCCTATCCCTCCTCAAACTTTGAGAACTCACACCCCTTAAAGAGCTTTTGAGATTTTATAGGTTTGCTGCCGTAGCCATTAAAGTGTCTGAAATGGGGACACTTTTTTCAAACGATCACAAAATCTTCTCCACTTCAAGTTTTTAGCTGAATTTTTTTGTGCATGCCAACAAAAATACAAGGATCATGTCTACCAAATTTGGGGCCAAAAATACTTCTAAAAAAATTTTAAAAAATCTCGAACCGTAAAAAGTTTTGAAAATCATGAAAAATAGAAAACGGGTCGTCTTGCCATGAAACATCACATGAAGGCTTACGGGACCATTGTAAGAATTTACAAGCCATAAAAATGGCATTGGCATGATAGAAATATGATGATGTGCCTGTACCCACCTATCATCCGATCGATCCATGGCTTGCGTATCCCACCTCTCTGGCTGGCGTAGTGTCCGTCCACTCGTTTTGTGGGTTAACTTAGGCATACAAAGTTCATTCTCAGTCTAAGATCGGATCAAATCGAGGGTTGCAGTAGCAGGACCCGCAACGAGATCTACAGCACGCAGAGGGGGATCGGGCCGATCTTCGGCTTGCACATTCTGCCTTTATGGCCGGTTGAGCACCCGTACGCTCGTTTCGTGGGTTGACTTAGGCATACGAAGTTCATCCCCTGTCTAAGCAAGTCTCGTTCATTCCCAGTCTAAGATCAGATCAGACTGAGGGTTACGGTAGCAGGACCAGCAGTAGGATCAACAGCACGCAGAGAGGGACCGAGTCGATCCTCGACTTGCGCATTCTGCCCCTCCAGTCGGTTCAGCACCTGCACTCTTGTTTCATGGGTTGGATTAGGCATATGAAGTTCATTCCATGTCTAAGCCCCAGCCAGACCGAGGGTTGTGATAGCGGGACCGGCAGCAGGATCGGCAGCACGCAGAAGGGGACCGGGCCGATCCTCAGTTTGTGCATTATACCTCTCCGATCGATGTAGCGCCCGTTTGCTCATTTCATGCGTTGACTTAGGCATACAGAGTTCATTCCCAGTCTAAGCATATGGAGTTGATTCCTAGTTTAAGATCAGACCAGCAGCGGGATCGACAATAGCACACAGAGGGGGACCGGGTGTAGTGCCCGTCCGCTCGTTTCATGGGTTGACTTAGGCATACAGAGTTTATTCCTAGTCTAAGATCGGATCGGATCGGATCGAGGTTGTGATAGTAGGACACATAGCAGGATCGGCAGGACGCAGAGGGGGATCGGGCCTATCCTCGGCTTGCACATTCAGCCTCTCTGGCAGGTTGAGCACCTGCACGCTTATTTCAAGGGTTGACTTATGGATACAGAGTTCATCCCCAGTCTAAACAAGTCTCATTCGTTCCCAGTCTAAGATTGGATCAGACTAAGGGTTACGGTAGCAGGACCAATAGTAGGATCGGCAGCACGCAGGAGGGGATCGAGCCGATCCTCGACATACGCATTATGCCTCTTCGATCGACTCAGGGCCCGTACACTCGTTTCATGGGTTGACTTAGGTATACGGAGTTCATTCCCAATCTAAGCATACGGAGTTCATTCCCAGTCTAAGATCGACCTGGCAGTGGGATCGGCAGTAGCATGTAGAGGGGGACCAGGCCGATCCTTAGCATGCGCATCCTGCCTCTCCGACCGACTTAACGCCCGCACGATCGTTTCGTGGGTTGACTTAGGGATGCGGAGTTCATTCTCGATCTCGACCAACCAAGGGCCAGAGGCTATCGAGATCCTATCCCTTATATTGGCCCCCTATCCCTCATCAAACCTTGAGAACTCACACCCCCTTAAAGAGCATTTGAGATTTTATAGGTTTGCTGCCAGTAGCCATTAAAGTGTCTGAAATGGGAACACTTTTTTCAAACGGTAACAAAATCTTCTCCACTTCGAGTTTTTAGCTGACTTTTTTTATGCATGCCAAAAAAAATTCAAGGATCATGTCTACCAAATTTGGGGCCAAAACTCCTTCTAAAAAAATTTTAAAAAATCTCGAACCGCAAAAAGTTTTAAAAATCATGAACAATAGAAAATGGGTCGTCTTGCCATAAAACTTCACATGAAGGCTTAGGGGACCATTGTATGAATTTACAAGCCATAAAAATGGCATTGGCATGGCAAAAATATGAAGATGTGCCTGAACCCACCTACCACCCGATCGATCCACGGCTTGCGCATCTCGCATCTCTGGCTGACGTAGTGCCTTTTCGCTCGTTTCGTGGGTTGACTTAGGTGTACAGAGTTCATTCTCAGTTTAAGATCAGACCGAATTGAGGATTACGATAGCAAGACCCGTAGCGGGATTGACAGTATGCAGAGGTGGACTGAGTCGATCGACGGTTTGCACATTCTACCTCTCTGGCTGGTTGAGCGCCCACACGTTTGTTTCGGGGGTTGACTTAGGCATACGGAGTTCATCCCTAGTCTAAGCAAGTCTCGTTCATTCCCAATCTAAGATTAGACCGGATCGATGGTTGCGACAGTAGGATCGGCAGCACATAGGGAAGGACCGAGCTGATCCCCGACTTGTGCATTCTGCCTCTCCGACCGATTGAGCCCCCGTACGCTCGTTTCGTGGGTTGGCTGAGGCGTACGGAGTTTATTCCATGTCTAAGCCCCAGCTGGATCGAGGGTTGTGGTAGCGGGACCGGCAGCGGGATCGGTAGCACGAAGAGGGGGACCAGGTCGATCCCCGACTTGCGCATTATGCCTCTCCGACCAGTTCAATGCCCGCACGCTCGTTTCGTGGGTTGACTTAGGCATACAGAGTTCATTCTCACTTTAAGCATCCGGAGTTCATTCCCAGTCTAAGATTAGACCGACAGCGGGATCGACAGCAGCACGCAGAGGGGGATCGAGCCTATCCTCGGCTTGTGCATCCTGCCTCTCCGGTCGGCTGAGCACGCGCACGCTCATTTCATGGATTGACTTAGGCATATATAGTGCATTCCCGGTCTCGACCAACCAAGGGCCAGAGGCTATCGAGAACCTATCCCTTATATTGGCCCCTTATCCCTCATCAAACCTCGAGAACTCACACCCCCTTAAAGAGCATTTGAGATTTTATAGGTTTGTTGCCAGTAGCCATTAAAGTGTCTAAAATGGGGACACTTTTTTCAAATGGTCACAAAATCTTCTCCACTTTGAGTTGTTAGCTGAATGTTTTTATGCATACCAACAAAAATACAAGGATGATATCTACCAAATTTGGGGCCAAAACTCCTTCTAAAAAAATTTTTAAAAATCCTTAATCGTAAAAAGTTTTGAAAATCGTGAAAAATAAAAAACGGGTCGTCTTGGCACGAAACTTCACATGAAGGCTTAGGGGACCATTATATGAATTTACAAGCCATAAAAATGGCATTGGCACAGCAAAAATATGAAGATGTGCCTGAACCCACTTATCACCCGATTGATCCACGGCTTGCGCATCCCACCTCTCTGGCCGACGTAGTGTCCGTCCGTTCATTTCGTGGGTTGACTTAGGCATACGAAGTTCATTCCCAGTCTAAGATTGAATCGGATCGAGGGTTGCAGCAGCAGGACCCGCAGCGGGATCAACAGCACATAGAGGGGGATCGGACGGATCCCCGACTTGCACATTCTGCCTCTCTGGTCGACTGAGCGCCCACACGATCATTTCATGGGTTGACTTAGGCATACGAAGTTCATCCGCAGTCTAAGCAAGTCTCACTCATTCCCAGTCTAAGATCAGACCGGACCAAAGGTTGTGGAAGCAGGACTAGCAACAGGATCGACAGGACACAGGGAGGGACTGGGTCGATCCCTGACTTGCGCATTCTGCCTTTTCGACCGGTTGAGCACCCGTACGCTCGTTTCATGGGTTGGCTTAGGCATACAGAGTTCATTCCATGTCTATGCCCCAGTCGGATCAAGGGTTGTGGCAGCAGGATCGACAGCGAGATCGATAGCACGCAGAGAGGGATCGAGTCGATCCCCGGCTTGCGTATTATGCCTCTCCGACCGGCTCAGTGCCCGCACGCTCATTTCATAGGTTGACTTAGGCATACGGAGTTCATTCCCAATCTAAGCATACGGAGTTCATTCCCAGTCTAAGATTGAACCGACAGCGGGACCGGTAGTAGTACACAAAGGAAGATCGGGCCGCTCCTCGGCTTACGCATTCTGGCTCTCCGGTCGACTGAGCTCCCGCACGCTCATTTCATGGGTTGATAGGTGTACGTAGTGCATTCTCGGTCTTGACCAACCAAGGGCCAGAGGCTATCGAGAACCTATCCTTTATATTGGCCCCCTATCCCTCATCAAACCTCGAGAACTCACACCCCCTTAAAGAGCATTTGAGATTTTATAGGTTTGCTGCCAGTAGCCATTAAAGTGTTTGAAATGGGGACACTTTTTTCAAAGGATCACAAAATCTTCTCCATTTCGAGTTTTAAGCTGAATTTTATAGGTTTGCTGCCAGTAGCCATTAAAGTGTTTGAAATGGGGACACTTTGTTTCAAACGATCACAAAATCTTCTCCACTTCGAGTTTTTAGCTGAATTTTTTTTGTACATGCCAACAAAAATACAAGGATCATGTCTACCAAATTTGGGGCCAGAACTCCTAAAAAAATTTAAAAAAATCACGAACCACAAAAAGTTTCGAAAATCATGAAAAATAAAAAACGGGTCGTCTTGCCACGAAACTTCCCATGAAGGCTTCGGGGACCATTGTATGAATTTACAAGCCATAAAAATGGCATTGGCACGACAGAAATATAAAGATGTGCCTAAACCCACCTATCACCCGATCGATTCACAGCTTGCACATCCCGCTTCTCTGGCCAGCATAGTGCCCGTCCACTCGTTTCGTGGGTTGACTTAGGCATACGGAGTTCATTCCCAGTATAAGATCGGATCGGATCAAGGGTTACAGTAGTAGGACTCACAACGGGATCGACAGCACGTAGAGGGGGACCGGGTCGATCCCCGACTTGCACATTCTACCTCTTTGGCCAGCCGAGCGCTCGCACGCTCGTTTTGTGGGTTGACTTAGGCATACGGAGTTCATCCCCAGTCTAGGCAAGTCTCGTTCATTCCCAGTCTAAGATCAGACCGGATCGAGTGTTGCAACAGCAGGACCAGTAGCAGTATCGCAGCACACCGGAGGGATCGAGTCGATCCCTGACTTGCGCATTTTGCCTCTCCGGTCGGTTGTGCACCCACACGTTCGTTTCGTGGGTTGGCTTAGGCATACGGAGTTCATTCCATGTCAAAGCCTGAGCCAGACCGAGGGTTGTGGCAACGAGATCGGTAGCGGGATCGACAGCACGCAGAGGGGGATCGGGCCGATCCCCGACTTTAGCATTATGCCTCTTCGACCGGCTTAGTGCCTGCACACTCGTTTCATGGGTTGACTTAGGCATACGAAGTTCATTCCTAGTCTAAGCATAGGAGTTCATTCCCAATCTAAGATCGGATCGGTAGCGGGATCGATAGCAGCACGCAGTGAGGGACAGGGTCGATCCTCGACTTGCACATCCTGCGTCTCCGGACGACTGAGCGCCCACATGCTTGTTTCGTGGGTTGACTTAGGCGTGCAGAGTTCATTCCCGGTCTAAGCTCCAATCAAATCGAGGGACCCATAGCGGGATCGACAGCATATAGAAGGGGGCTGGGCCAATCCTCGGCTTGCGCATTCTGGCTCTCCGGTCGGCTGAGCACCCGCACGCTCGTTTCATGTGTTGACTTAGGCATACGTAGTGCATTCCCGATCTTGACCAACCAAGGGCCAGAGGCTATCGAGAACCTATCCCTTAAATTGGCCCCCTATCCCTCATCAAACCTCGAGAACTCACACCCCCTTAAAGAGCATTTGAGATTTTACAGGTTTGCTGCCAGTAACCATTAAAGTGTCTGAAATGGGGACACTTTTTTCAAACGGTCACAAAATCTACTCCACTTCGAGTCTTAGGCTGAATTTTTTTGTGCATGCCAAAAAAATATAGAAGGATCATGTCTACCAAATTTGGGGCCAAAACTCCTTCTAAAAAAATTTTAAAAAATCTTGAACCGTAAAAAGTTTCAAAAATTATGAAAAATAGAAAACGGGTCATCTTGCCAAGAAACTTCACATGAAGGCTTAGGGGACCATTGTATGAATTTACAAGCCATAAAAGTTGCATTGGCATGACAGAAATATGAAGATGTGCCTAAACCCTCCTATCACCCGATCAATCCACGGCTTGCACGTCCTGCCTCTCTGGTCGACGTAGTGCCCATCCGCTCGTTTCGTGGGTTGACTTAGGCATACAGAGTTTATTTCCAGTCTAAGATCAGATCGGATCAAGGGTTGCAGTAGCAGGACCCGCAACGAGATCGATAGCACGTAGAGGGGGATCGGGCCGATCCTCGGCTTGCACATTCTGCCTCTCTGGCTGGCTGAGCGCCCGCATGCTCGTTTCGTGGGTGGACTTAGGCATACGGAGTTCATCCCTAGTCTAAGCAAGTCTCTTTCATTCTCAATCTAAGATCGGATCGAA
>NC_143184.1:14541778-14576778 GCF_047325235.1 Durio zibethinus | reverse complement strand
ACTTGGTTTGGGGTCTAGCGCAGCATCCACCACGTGCACGGGCTCGAGCTCAGCTCCCCTTTTTCACATACATGCCAACCAATCGAGGCCATGGGTGCCTGCCAGTCATCAGAGCAACCAGTCGTCAGATAAAATGGTCGGAAGGCATGCACGCCTTGTATTTCACACGAGGGATGTTACCCTAGGTGCACATAATGGGAGGCCTATCGAGCACACCTACTCCCCTCGTAGGAGGGGAGAGGGGATGCTGGACCACCACCCCCTAAAGAGCATTAGAGATTTTACAGATATGCTACAAGTAGACATTAAAGTGTCTGAAATGGGGACACTTTTTTCAAACAAGCATATCCCGCACCGAGGGTGAGCAGGTGTCGATGGTGGTTGGGGCAATCTTCTGCCGATGGTGGTTGAGGCAAGAGCCCGCACTAAGGGCCGGCTTATGCCGATGGTGCTCGAGGCAACCGTTCGCACTAAGGGCCATCTTTTGCCGATGGTGGTTGAGGCAACCGCCCGCACCAGGGGCCATCTTCTGTCGATAGTGGTTGAGGCAAGAGCCCATACCGAGGGTCGGCTTGTGTCGATGGTGTTCGAGGCAACCGCCTGCACCAAGGCTTGGCATATGCCGATGGTGGTTGAGGCAATCGCCCGCACCACGACCTAGCATGTGCCGATGGTGTTCAATGCAATCGCCCTCACCAGGGGCCATCTTATGCTGATGGTGATCGAGGCAACCATCCACACCAGGGCCTAACTTGTGCCGATGGCGGTTGAGGTAAGTGCCCGTACCAAAAGGCAGCCTGTGCCGATGATGGTCGATGTATGTGCCATCACCATGCGCCATCATGTGCCATTGATGGTTGAGGCCTTGACCGAAGTTTCATTTTGAGCCACGGTGCACATGCTGGGCTCGGACATGTGCTAGTGCCACATTTTTTTCGCTCGGGGCACCATCGTCGGAGCATCATCGAAGAACCTAACCAGCAGCATTGGGGGTTTCGACGATTGGGGGAGATCGGGGGGGTGTGCGCACATGATGTGCGATGGGTGCTAGTACTTGGCCCTTATATTGGCCCTCTATCCTTCATCAAACCTTGAGAACTCACACCCCCTTAAAGAGCATTTGAGATTTTATAGGTTTGCTGCCAGTAGCCATTAAAGTGTCTGAAATGGGGACACCTTTTTCAAACGGTCACCAAATCTTCTCCACTTCGATTTTGTAGCTAAATTTTTTTGTGCATGCCAAAAAAAATACAAGGATCATGTCTACCAAATTTGGGGCCAAAACTCCTTCTAAAAAAATTTTAAAAAATCTCGAACCGTAAAAAGTTTCAAAAATCATGAAAAATAGAAAATAGGTCGTCTTGCCACGAAACTTCACATGAAGGCTTAGGGGAACATTGTATGAATCTAAAAGCCATAAAAATGGCATTGGCATGGCAGAAATATGAAAATGTGCCTGAACCCACCTATCACCCAATCGATCCACGGCTTGCGCATCCTGCCTCTCTGGACGACGTAGTGCCCGTCCGCTTGTTTGGTGGGTTGACTTAGGCATACGGAGTTCATTCCCAGTCTAAGATCAGACTGGATGGAGGGTTGCAGCTGCAGGACCCGTAGCGAGATCAACAGCACGCAGAGAGGGATCGGGTTGATCCTCGGCTTGCACATTCTGCCTCTCTGGCTGGCTGAGCGCCCGTACGCTCGTTTCATGGGTTGACTTAGGCATACGGAGTTCATCCCTAGTCTTAGCAAGTCTCGTTCATTCCCAGTCTAAGATCAGATCGGACCGAGGGTTATGACAGCAGGACCAACGGTAGGATCGGTAACACACAGAGGGGGACCGGGTGGATCCCTGACTTGCGCATTCTACCTCTCCGGCCGGTTGAGAGCCCGTACACTCATTTCACGGGTTGGCTTAGGCATACGGAGTTCACTCCATGTCTAAGCCCCAGTCGGATCGAGAGTTATGGCAGCGGGATCGACAGCATGCAGAGGGGGACTGGGCCGATCCCTGGCTTGCGTATTATGCCTCTCCAACCGACTTAGCGCCCACACGCTCGTTTCATAGGTTGACTTAGGCATATGAAGTTCATTCCCAGTCTAAACATACGAAGTTCATTCCCAGTCTAAGATCGGACCAACAGCGGGATTGGCAGTAGCACGCAGAGAGGGATCGAACCGGTCCTTGGCTTGTGCATCCTGCCTCTCTGGCCAGCTGAATGCTCGCATGCTCGTTTCATGGGTTGACTTAGGCATGCGAAGTTGATTCTCGGTCTAAGCCCCAACCGGACCGAGGGACCCGCAGTAGGATCGACAGCACGCAGAGGGGGGCCGGGCTGATCCTCGGCTTACGCATTCTGGCTCTTCGATGGGCTGAGCGCCCGCACGCTCGTTTCATCAGTTGACTTAAGCATACATAATGCATTCTCAGTCTCGACCAACCAAGGGCCAGAGGCTATCGACGACGTTACGGGCAACAACCAAGGGGGACCAGCAGCAGGATCCTTGGTCGGCTTAGGCATCCCTCCCCCAATGGTCGGTTAGCTGCCCGCATGATCGGTTCAGTGCTCGCACGGTCGTTTCGATGGCTGACAGAGGCGAGCAGAGTTCATTCTCGATTGAGACTGGGGGACGGAGGGCCCCGGGTCAGGCCCAACCCCGGAGGGGAGTGGCATGAAAAGAAGGAAGGTCGGCGGGGGGAGGGATGAATTGAAGCGACAAAGGGCTGAATCTCAGTGGATCGTGGCAGCAAGGCCACTTTGCCACTTACAATATGCCGTCGCATATTTAAGTCATCTGTAAAGGATTCTACCCGTCGTTCGATGGGAATTGAGCGCCAAGGAGGCCCGCGCGGCTCGTTCGCCATAGGGGCTGCACCTACGACACGTGCCCTTAGGGGCCATGGGCCCCTACTGCGGGTAGATTATCGGGCGGTGGGCGCACGCGTTGCTTCAGCCTGAATGCTGACTTAGAGGTGTTTAGTCATAATCCAGCACACGGTAGCTTCACACCACTAGCTTTTCAACCAAGCACGATGACCAATTGTGCGAATCAACGGTTCCTCTCGTACTAGGTTGAATTACTATCGCGATGCCGCCATCAGTAGGGTAAAACTAACATGTCTCACGATGGTCTAAACCCAGCTCACGTTCTCTATTGGTGGGTGAACAATCCAACACTTGGTGAATTCTGCTTCACAATGATAGGAAGAGCCGACATCGAAGGATCAAAAGGCAACGTCGCTATGAACGCTTGGCTGCCACAAGCTAGTTATCCCTGTGGTAACTTTTCTGACACCTCTAGCTTCAAATCCCGAAGGTCTAAAGGATCGATAGGCCACATTTTCACAGTTTGTATTCATACGGGAAATCAGAATCAAACAAGCTTTTACCCTTTTATTCCACACGAGATTTATGTTCTCGTTGAGCTCATTTTAAGACACCTACGTTATCTTTTAACAGATGTGCCGCCCCAGCCAAACTCCCCACCTGACAATTTTTTCGCTCGAATCAACCGGTTGAGGTCGGCCTTGGGTCCAAAAAAAGGGGTCGTGCCCCGCCTCCAATTCACAGAATAAGTAAAATAACGTTAAAAGTAGTGGTATTTCAATTTCGCCCGGGGGCTCCCACTTATCCTACACCTCTCAAGTCATTTCACAAAGTCGAACTAGAGTCAAGCTCAACAGGGTCTTCTTTCCCCGCTGATTCTGCCAAGCCCATTCCCTTGGCTATGGTTTCGCTAGATAGTAGACAGGGATAGTGGGAATCTCGTTAATCTATTCATGCACGTCACTAATTAGATGACAAGGCATTTGGCTACCTTAAGAGAGTCATAGTTACTCCCGCCGTTTACCCGCGCTTTGTTAAATTTTTTCACTTTGACATTCAGAGCACTGGGCAAAAATCACATTGCGTGAGCATCCAGGACCATCGCAATGCTTTGTTTTAATGAAACAGTCAGATTCCCCTTGTTCGTACAAGTTTTGAGTCGATTGCTCGTCACCCAGGGAAGGCCCCCGAGGGAGCCGTTCCCAGTTCATCCCCTGACTGACACGCGACGACCGCTCTCATCGTGGGAATAGCTCGAGCAGTGCACCGACAGCCGATGGGTTCGAGACTGGGACCCCCGTGCCTAGCCCTCAGAGCCAATCTTTTTCTCGAGGTTACGGATCCATTTTGCTTACTTCTCTTGCCTATATTGTTCCATCGATAAGAGGCTGTTCACCTTGGAGACCTGATGTGATTATGAGTACGATCGAGTGTGAATGGCACTCGGTCCTTTGAATTTTCAAGGGCCGTTGGGGGCACACAGGACACCACGCGATGTGCGGTGCTCTTTCGGCCGCTAAACCCTACCTCCGGCTGAGTCGTTTCCAGGGTGGATGGGCCGTTAAACAAAAAAGATAACTCTTCTCGAGGCCCCCACCAGCGTCTTCGGACTCCCTAACGTTGCCGTCAGCCTCACGTCCCGGTTTAGGAATTTTAAACCGATTCCTTTCGAAGCTCGCTCGAGAGCACTGTCGGACGGGCTTCCACCGTCTCTTAGGATTGACTAACCCATGTGCAAGTGCCGTTCACATGGAACCTTTCCCCACTTCGGCCTTTAAAGTTCTCATTTGAATATTTGCTACTACTACCAAGATCTGCACCAACGGTTTTTTCGCTCGGGCTCGGGCCTCAGGTTTTACGATGACCGTCGTGCCCTCTTACTCATCGGGGCATGGCCCTTGCCCTGACGGTCGGGTATAGGTCATGCACTTAAGCACCATCTATTTTCGGGGCTAGTTGATTCGACAGGTGAGTTGTTACACATTTCTTAGCGGATTTCGACTTCTATGATCACCATCCTGCTGTCTTAATCAACCAACACCCTTTATGGGTTTTGGGTTAGCACGCAGTTGGGCATCGTAACCCGACTTCAGGTTCATCCCGCATTGCCAGTTCTGCTTACCAAAAATGGCCCACTTGGAGCTCTCGATTCTGTGGCGTAGCTTAACAAAGCAGCTATACCATCCTACCTATTTAAAGCTTGAGAATAGGTCGAGGGCGTTGTGCCCCCGATGCCTTTAATCATTGGCTTTAACCGATAGAACTTGATAGGGGCTCCACCTATCTTGAGGGAAACTTCGGAGGGAACCAGCTACTAGACGGTTCGATTAGTCTTTCGCCCCTAACCCAAGTCAGACGAATGATTTGCACGTTAGTATTGCTACGGGCCTCTACCAGAGTTTCCTTTGGCTTCACCCCGCTCAGGCATAGTTCATCATCTTTTGGGTCCCGACGGGTATGCTCGCACTCGAACCCTTCTCAAAAGATCAAGTTCGATCGACGGTGCACCCGCGAGGGATCCTGCCAATTAGCTTCCTTGTGCCTTACGGGTTTCTTGGCCCGTTGACTCACACGCATGTCAGACTCCTTGGTTCGTGTTTCAAGATGGGCCGGATGGAGAGCCCGTAGACCGACGCCTGGGGCACGTTGGTGTCAGGGCACGCTGAGATGGCAAGTGCCACGTTCCATCATCGCGGTGACGATGTCTCCGCGGGCACATCGAAAGCTCAGGCTTGGGCCACCACCGTGACCCGTGTCGGTCCACGCCCCAAGTTGATCGACGGATCGACTCTCGTCGTTCCACATCCGATCGGGGCATATCACCGGCCCCCATCCGTTTCCCTCCTGACAATTTCAAGCACTCTTTGACTCTCTTTTCAAAGTCCTTTTCATCTTTCCCTCATGGTACTTGTTCGCTATCGGTCTCTCGTCCGTATTCAGCATTCGACAGAATTTACTGCCCGATTGGGGCTGCATTCCCAAACAACCCGACTCGCGAATAACAACTCGTGGTGTGATAGGGTCCGGGCATAATGGGGCTCTCACCCTCTCCGGTGCCCCTTTTCAGGGGACTTGGGCCCAGTCCACCACTAAGGACACTTCTCCAGACTACAATTCGGACGTCGGGGGCACCCAATTCTCAAGTTGGGCTCTTCTCGATTCTCTCGCTGTTACTAGGGGAATCCTGGTAAGTTTCTTTTCCCCCATTTATTGATATGCTTAAACTCAACGAGTGATCCCGCCTGACCTGGGCTCGCGATGTGAGCATCGATCGAGCGATGCGGGGGATTCAAAGGGGTTCGGGTGGGCAACAAGTGCGCGTCATCGGGGACGAGGCACGTCGGGAGCTCTACCATTGACGGTCGTGACGCTGTCGTTGCCGGGGACTCACTTTTGGGCCAACCGTGACCCATGGGATCTTGGGAGGCCATCTTCCGCCCGCCCCTTCTCTCGGAGCCCAAAGGGCGAGGGGTTGGAGAAGGGGCGACGGTGCATGACACCCAAGCAAGCGTGCCCTCGGCCTAATGGCTTGGGGCGCAACTTGCATTCAAAGACTCGATGGTTCTTGGGATTCTGTAATTCACACCAAGTATCGCATTTCGCTACATTCTTCATCGATGCGAGAGCTGAGATATCCGTTGTCGAGAGTTGTTTCATTTTTTCACGACAAAAGGAGTCGCAGTGCCACCCGCGCACGCACCATTGACGGGACGGCGACAGCGCGCGTGCTCTGTTTTTGTTTCGGTTCCTTGGCGCGATTCGCACCGGGGGTTCATTGTTTAGCAGCAGGCGAATCACGCTGATCATTTTGCCCGCCCCGTAGGGGGGACGAAGCGACCGTCGCGCCTTCCCGGGGTCGGAAGGGGCTCGGGGCACGGGGGCACCCTCACCCCCTCGGTGTTTCGTTAACGCGTCTGCGGGTCATCCGTCGAGCGGGGTTTCAACAATGATCCTTCCGCAGGTTCACCTAAGGAAACCTTGTTACGACTTATCCTTCCTCTAAATGATAAGGTTCAGTGGACTTCTCGCAACATCGCGGGCGACGAACCATCCATGTCACCGCGATCCGAACACTTCACCGGACCATTCAATCGGTAGGAACGATGGGCGGTGTGTACAAAGGGCAGGGACGTAGTCAACACGAGCTGATGACTCGCGCTTACTAGGAATTCCTCATTGAAGACCAACAATTGCAATGATCTATCCCCATCATAATGAAATTTCAAAGATTACTCGGGCTTGTCAGCCAAGGCTATAGACTCGTTGAATACACTAGTGTAGCGCGCGTGCAGCCCAGAACATCTAAGGGCATCACAGACCTGTTATTGCCTCAAACTTCCTTGGCCTAAGCGGCCATAGTCCTTTTAAGAAGCTAGCCACGAAGGATCATCTCCGCGTAGCTAGTTAGCAGGCTGAGGTCTCGTTTGTTAATGGAATTAACCAGACAAATTGCTCCACCAACTAAGAACTGCCATGCACCACCACCCATAGAATTAAGAAAGAGCTCTCAGTCCATCAATCCTTACTATGTCTGGACCTGGTAAGTTTCCCCGTGTTGAGTCAAATTAAGTCGCAGGCTCCACTCCTAGTGGTGCCCTTCCGTCAATTCCTTTAAGTTTCAGCCTTGCGACCATACTCCCCCCGGAACCTAAAGACTTTGATTTCTCATAAGGTGCAGGCGAAGTCTTAAAAGTAACATCCGTCGATCCCTGGTCGGCATCGTTTATGGTTGAGACTAGGACGGTATCTGATCGTTTTCGAGCCCTCAACTTTCATTCTTGATTAATGAAAACATCCTTGGCAAATGCTTTCGCAGTTGTTCATCTTTCATAAATCCAAGAATTTCACCTCTAACTATGAAACACGAATGCCCCCGACTGTCCCTGTTAATCATTACTCTGATCCCGAAAGCCAACACAATAGGACCGAAATCCTATGATGTTATCCCATGCTAATGTATACAAGCATAGGCCTGCTTTCAACACTCTAATTTCTTCAAAGTAACATCACTGAAGGAACGACCCGAGCAATTAAGTCCAGGAGTGCATCATCGACAGTAGGGACGAGTAGACCGGTGCTCATCGTGAGGTGAACCAGACGACCCAACCCTAGTTCCAACTACGAGCTTTTTAACTGCAACAACTTAAATATACGCTATTAGAGCTAGAATTACTGTAGCTGCTAGCACCAGACTTGCCTTTTAATGGATCCTCGTTAAAGGATTTAGATTGTACTCATTTCAATTACCAGACTCATAGAGCCCGGTATTGTTATTTATTGTCACTACCTCTCCGTGTCAAGATTGGATAATTTGCGCTCCTACTGCTTTCCTTGGATGTGGTAGCCGTTTCTCAAGCTTCTTCTCTGGAATCGAACCCTAATTCTCTATCACCCGTCACCACCATAGTAGGCCACTATCCTACTATCGAAAGTTGATAGGGTAGAAATTTGAATGATGCGTCGCTGGCACAAAGGCCGTGTGATCCGTCGAGTTATCATGAATCATCAGAGCAACGGGCATAGCCCGCGTCGACCTTTTTTCTAATAAATGCATGCCTTTCAGAAGTCGAGGTTTGTTGCACGTATTAGCTCTAGAATTACTATGGTTATCCGAGTAGTAGATACCATCAAACAAACTATAACTGATTTAATGAGCCATTCGTAGTTTCACAATCTGAATTAGTTCATACTTACACATGCATGGCTTAATCTTTGAGACAAGCATATGACTACTGGCAGGATCAACCAGGTAGCATTCCTTTGGGACGTTGGCACCGCGTGGGCCTCGATGCACCGATCGAGCGACGGAGAGAGCCTGACGCGGAGTGCAAGCATCATGCGTGTCGAGCACGTAAAATGCGTAGCATTAGACGAATGGGGGCCGAGAACCCACGCCCGCTAAACGTTTCTCATCCGAGAGCACGATCGAATGTCGGTGCACCAATACGGCCACAGAGGATTGGGTGGCACGCTTGGAACACCGGCCACGATTGACGTCTGACCCGTGGCCCATCAGGACACGAGACAGATGAGGGATGATGAGACATCCAGTTTCCATCGATTCAGGTATGCAACACAGGATCTCGATCGCGCCCCCTAGGCACGATGACCGCATGGGGGGAGATTGAAGAGGATGACGGGTCGACAGTTTGATGCATCGAGCATGGAGCCTGCCAACACACACAACCATAGCACCACTCATATACCCATTACGTACAAGTGGCAGCATCCACGCGCGTTGGTCCACAACCCACCCGATCGATTACTCGAGGAGCGAGCGGAGGAAATGACGTGCGAGGCCATGCCACAATCGCTTGGCACAAGAAAAACATGAGCAAAGGCCACGAGACTGCCCCTGCCATCCGACAGGCAGCAACAAAGTGACACCACCAATGCTTGGCTCGACTAGGACCGCACGCGCGAGTTCTACTGACATCACCCAAGGGGGACGTTGCCCGATTCAGGGACTTGTTCCTGGGGTCTCGGGGGGGTAAGCTGCGTGGACGACCTCGTCGAGGCCTAGGCATTTTTATGGTTGACGAGAAGGGACCGCGAGATCGTCAAATACCGAAAGACCTGGTCGGGCTAAGCCCGAAATCGTGGCTTCTGCTCGCACCACCCCAAGAAGCCATTGCCCGATTCAAGGACTTGGTCTGGGGTCTAAGGCAACATCCACCGTGTGCACAGGCTCAAGCTTAGCTCCTTTTTTTCGTATGCATGTGAACCGATCGAGGCCATGGGTGCCTGTCGGTCACCGAAGCAACCAGTTGTTAGACAAAATGGCCAGAAGGCATGCAAGCCTTGTATTTCGCTCGAGGAACGTTACCCTAGGTGTGCGGAATGAGAGGCCCATCATGCACACCTACTCCCCCTGTAGGAGGGGGAGAGGGGATGTCGGACCACCACCCCCTAAAGAGCATTAGAGATTTTACAGATATGCTACCAGTAAACGTTAAATTTTTTGAAACAGAGACACTTTTTCCAATCAGGCATATCCCACACCGAGGGTGAGCAGGTGCCGATGGTGGTTGGGGCATGTGCCCACACCAAGGGCCAGCGCGTGCCGATGGTGGTCGATGCGACTGCCCGTACCAAGGGCCAACGTGTGCCAATGGTGATCGAGGCAACCGCCCGTACCAGATCACGGCATGTGCCCACACCAAGGCCTGACATGTGCTGATGGTGTTCGAGGCAACCACCCGCACCAAGGCCCGATATGTGCCGATGGTGCTCGATGCAACCGCCTGCACCTGAGGCCATCTTTTGTCGATGGTGGTCGAGGCAAGAGCCCGCACCAAGGGCTGACTTGTGTCGATGGTGGTCAAGGCAACCGCCCACACCAAGGGCCATCTTCTGTCGATGGTGGTCGAGGCAACCGCCCGCACCAAGGCCCAGCACGTGTCAATGGTGTTCGAGGCAACCGCCCGTACTAGGGGTCAACATGTACCGATGCTGTTCGAGTTAACCGCCTGCACCAGGGGCCATCTTCTGTCGATGGTGGTTGAGGCAAGTGCCCGCACCAAGGGTCGGCTTGTGCCAATGTTGCTCAAGGCAACCACCCGCAGCAAGGCTCGGTATGTGCCGATGGTGGTCGAGGCAAGTGCCTGTACCAAAAGGCAGCCTATGCCGATGATGGTCGATGCATGTGCCATCACCATGCACCATCATGTGCCATTGATGGTCGAGGCCTTTGCCGAAGTTTGATTTTGAGCCATGGTGCACATGCTGGGCTCGGGCATGTACTGGTGCCACATTTTTTTCACCTGGGGCACCATCGTCGGAGCATTATCGGAGCATCATCAGAGAAGCTAACCGACGGCATTGGGGGTTCCGACGATTGGGGGGCCGGGGGGGTGCACACATGATGTGCGATGGGTGCTGGTACTTGGCCCTTATATTGGCCTCCTATCCCTCATCAAACCTCGAGAACTCACACCCCTTTAAAGAGCATTTGAGATTTTATAGGTTTGCTGCCAATAGCCATTAAAGTATTTGAAATGGGGACACTTTTTTCAAACGGTCACAAAATCTTCTCCACTTCGAGTTTTTAGCTGAATTCTTTTGTGCATGCCAAAAAAAATACAAGGATCATGTCTACCAAATTTGGGTCCAAAATTTGTTCTAAAAAAATTTTAAAAAATCCCGAACCGTAAAAAGTTTCATAAATCGTGAAAAATAAAAAACGGATCATCTTGGCACGAAACTTCACATGAAGGCTTAGGGGACCATTGTATGAATTTACAAGCCATAAAAATGGCATTGGCATGGCAGAAATATGAAGATGTGCCTGAACCCACCTATCACCCGATCGATACACGGCTTGCGCATCCCGCCTCTCCGACCGGTATAGTGCCCATTCACTCGTTTCATGGGTTGACTTAGGCATACAGAGTTCATTCCCAGTCTAAGATCAGACCGGATCGAGGGCTACGATAGCAGGACCCACAGCAGGATCGATAGCACGTAGAGGGGGACCGGACCGATCCCTGGCTTGCACATTCTACCTCTTTGGCTAGCTGAGCGCCCGTACGCTCATTTCGTGGGTTGACTTAGGCATACGAAGTTCATCCCCAGTCTAAGCAAGTCTCGTTCATTCCCAGTCTAAGATCAAACTGGATCGAGGGTTGCGGCAGCAGGACCAGCAACAGGATCGACAGCACACAAGGGGGACCGGGTCGATCCTTGACTTGCACATTCTACCTCTCCGACCGGTTGAGCGCCCGCACGCTCGTTTCGTGGGTTGGCTTAGGCATACGGTGTTCATTCCATGTCTAAGCCCCAGTCAGACTGAGGATTGTGGCAGCAGGACCGATAGCAGGATCGATAGCACGCAGAGGGGGATCGGTTCGATCCTCGGCTTATGCATTATGGCTCTCCGATCGGCTCAACACCTGTGCGCTTGTTTTGTGGGTTGACTTAGGCATACGGAGTTCATTCCCAGTCTAAGCATACGGAGTTCATTCCCAGTCTAAGATCGGACCGGTAGTGGGATCGGTAGTAGCACGTAGAGGGGGACCGGGTCGATCCTCAGCTTACGCATTCTGCCTCTCCGGCCGACTGAGCGCCCGCACGCTCGTTTCATGGGTTAACTTAGGCATGCGAAGTTCATTCCCAGTCTAAGCCCCAACTGGACTGAGGGACCCGCAATGGGATCGACAACACGTAGAAGGGGGTCGGGCCGATCCTCGGCTTGCACATTCTGGCTCTCCGGTCGGCTGAACGCCCGTACGTTCGTTTCATGGGTTGACTTAGGCATACGTAGTGCATTTCCGGTTTCGACCAACTAAGGGCCAAAGGCTATCAAGAACCTATCCCTTATGTTGGCCCCCTATCCCTTATCAAACTTTGAGAACTCACACCCCCTTAAAGAGCATTTGAGATTTTATAGGTTTGCTGCTAGTAGCCATTAAAGTGTCTGAAATGGGGACACTTTTTTCAAATGGTCACAAAATCTTCTCCACTTCGAGTTTTTAGCTAAATTTTTTTTTGCATGCCAACAAAAATACAAGGATCGTGTCTACCAAATTTGGGGCCAAAACTCCTAAAAAAATTTTAAAAAATCTCAAACCGTAAAAAGTTTCAAAAATTGTGAAAAATAGAAAACGGGTTGTCTTGCCACGAAACTTCACATGAAGGCTTAGGGGACCATTGTATGAATTTACAAGCCATAAAAATGGCATTGGCATGGCAGAAATATGAAGATGTGCCTGAACCCACCTATCACCCGATCGATCCATGGCTTGCGCATCCTACCTCTCTGGCCGACGTAGTGCCCATCCGCTCGTTTCGTGGGTTGACTTAGTCATACAGAGTTCATTCCCAGTCTAAGCACACGGAGTTCATTCCCAGCGAGCTGGTCTAAGCCCCCGTCGGACCGAAGGTTGTGGCAGCTGGATCAGCAGCACGTAGAGGGGGACCGAGCCGATCCCCGGCTTGTGCATTATGCCTCTCCTACCAGCTCAATGCCCGTACGCTCGTTTCGTGGGTTGAGTTAGGCATACGGAGTTTATTCCCAGTCTAAACATACGGAGTTCATTCCCAGACTAAGATCGGAACGACAGTGGGATTGACAGCAGCACGCAGAGGGGGATCGAGCTGACCTCGGCTTGCGTATCCTGCCTCTCCGATCAGTTGAGAACCAGCACGCTCGTTTAATGGGTTGACTTAGGCATGCAGAGTTTATTCTCTATCTAAGCCCCAACCAGACCGAGGGACCCACAGTGGGATCGACAGCACGCAGAGGGGGGTCGAACAGATCCTCGGCTTGTGCATTTTCGCTCTCCGACCAACCATATCAAGGGTTGTGACAACAGAATTCACAGCGGGATTGGTAGAATACAGAGGAGGATCGGGCCGATCCCCAGCTTGCACATTCTACCTCTCTGGCTGGTTGAGCGCCCGCACGCTCATTTCGTGGGTTGACATAGGCATACAGAATTCATCCCCAGTCTAAGCAAGTCTCGTTCATTCCCAGTCTAAGATCAAATCGGACCAAGGGTTGCAGCAGTAGGATCGACAGCATGTAGGGGGGACCGAGCTGATCCCCGACTGGTGCATTCTGCTTCTTCATTCGGTTGAGCGCCCGCACACTCGTTTTGTGGGTTGGCTTAGGCATACAGAGTTCATTCCATGTCTAAGCCCTAGCCAGACCGAGGGTTGTGGCAGCGGGACCGACAGCACGTAGAGGGGGACCGGGCTGATCCCCGGCTTGCACATTATGCCTCACCGATTGCTCAACGCCCGCACGCTCGTTTCATGGGTTGAGTTAGGCATACGGAGTTTATTCCTAGTCTAAGATCGGACCAACAGTGGGATTGACAGTAACACGTAGAGGTGGACCGTGCCGATCTTCGACTTGCGCATCCTGCCTCTTCGATCGGCTGAGTGCCCGTACGTTCGTTTCGTGGGTTGACTTAGGCATGCGGAGCTCATTCCTGATCTAAGCCTCAATCGAACTGAGGGACCCACAGCGGGATCCGTAGCACGCAAAGGAGGGTCGAGCCGATCCTCGGTTGTGTATTTTAGCTCTCCGATCGACTGAGTGCCCGTACCTTCATTTCATAGGTTGACTTAGGCATACATAGTGCATTCCCGGTCTCGACCAACCAAGGGCCAGAGGCTATCGAGAACCTATCCCTTATATTGTCCCCCTATCCCTTATCAAACCTCAATAACTCACACCCCCTTAAAAAGCATTTGAGATTTTATAGGTTTGCTGCCAGTAGCCATTAAAGTATCTGAAATGGGGACACTTTTTTCAAACAGTCACAAAATCTTCTCCACTTCGAGTTTTTAGCTGAATTTTTTTGTGCATGCCAACAAACATACAAGGATCATGTCTACCAAAATTTGGGGCCAAAACTCCTTCTTAAAAAATTTAAAAAAATCCCAAACCGTAAAAAGTTTTGAAAATCATGAAAAATAGAAAACGGGTCATCTTGCCACGAACTTCACATGAAGGCTTAGGGGACCATTGTATGAATTTGCAAGCCATAAAAATGGCATTGGCATGATAGAAATATGAAGATGTACCTGAACCCACCTATCATCTGATCGATCCACGGCTTACGCATCTTGTCTCTCTGGCCGGCGTAGTGCCCGTCCGCTCATTTTATGGATTGACTTAGGCATACGGAGCTCATTCCCAGTCTAAGATCAGACCGGATTGAGGGTTATGGTAGCAAGACCCGTAACGGGATCGATAGCACGTAGAAGGGGACCGGGCTAATCCCCGATTTTTACATTCTGCTTCTCTGGCTGGCTGAGCACCCGTACGTTTGTTTTGTGGATTGATTTAGGCATACGGAGTTCATCCCCAGTCTAAGCAAGTCTCATTCATTCCCAGTCTAAGATCGGATCGAACCGAGGGTTGCGGCAGCAGGACCAGCATCAGGATCGACAGCACGCAGGGGGGACCGAGCTGATCCCCGACTTACGCATTCTGCCTCTCCGGCCGATTGAGCGCCTGCACGCTCATTTCGTGGGTTGGCTTAGGCATACGGAGTTCATTCCATGTCTAAGCCCCAGTCGAACCGGGGGTTGTGGTAGCGGGACCGATAGTGGGATCAGTAGCACGTAGAGGGGGATCGAGCCGATCCCTGGCTTACGCATTATGCCTCTTCGACTGGCTCGGTGCCCGTATGCTCGTTTTATGGGTTGACTTAGGCATACGGAGTTTATTCCTAGTCTAAGATCAAACCAACAGCAGGATCGACAGTAGCATGCAGAGGGGGACTGGGCTGATCCTCAGCTTGCGTATCTTGTCTCTCTGGCCGGCTGAACGTTGGCACGCTTGTTTCGTGGGTTGACTTAAGCATGCAGAGTTCATTCTCGGTCTAAGCCCCAACCGAACCGAGAGAACCGTAGTGGGATCGACAGCATGCAGAAGAGGGCTGGGTTGATCTTCGGCTTGGACATTCTGGCTCTCCGATCAGCTGAGCGCCTGTACGCTCGTTTCATGGGTTGACTTAGGAATACATAGTGCATTCTCGGTCTCGACCAACCAAGGGCCATAGGCTATCGAGAACCTATCCCTTATATTGGCCCCCTATCCCGCATCAAACCCCGAAAACTCACACCCCCTTAAAGAGCATTTGAGATTTTATAGGTTTGCTGTCAGTAGCCATTAAAGTGTCTGAAATGGGGACAATTTTTTCAAACGGTCTCAAAATCTTCTCCACTTCGAGTTTTTAGCTGAATTTTTTTGTGCATGCCAACAAAAATACAAGGATCACGTCTACCAAATTTAGGGCCAAAACACCTAAAAAAATTTTTAAAAATCCCGAACCGTAAAAAGTTTCAAAAATCGTGAAAAATAAAAAACGGGTCGTCTTGCCACGAAACTTCACATGAAGGCTTAAGGGACCATTGTATGAATTTACAAGCCATAAAAATGGCATTGGCATGACAGATATATGAAGATGTGCCTGAACCCACCTATCATTCGATCGATCCACGGCTTGCGCATCCCGTCTCTCTGGCTGACGTAGTGCCTGTCCGCTCGTTTCGTGTGTTGACTTAGGCATACGAAGTTCATTTCTAGTCTAAGATCGGACCGAATCGAGGGTTACGAGAGTAGGACCCGTAGCTAGATCGACAGCACGTAGAGGGGGACCGGGCCTATCCTCGACTTGGACATTCTGCCTCTTTGGCCTACGAGTTCATTTTCAATCTAAGATCAGACCGGTAGCGGGATCGGTAGCAGCACGCAAAGGGGGACCGGGCCGATCCTCGGCTTACGCATCCTACCTCTGCAACCGACTGAGTGCCCATACGCTCGTTTCGGGAGTTGACCTAGGCATGAAGAGCTCATTCCCGATCTAAGCCCCAATCGGACCGAGAGACCCGCAACGGGATCGACAGCAAGCAGAGGGGGGTCGAGTCGATCCTCGACTTGTGCATCTGGCTCTCCAGTCGGCTGACCGCCCGTACGCTCGTTTCATGGGTTGACTTAGGCATACGTAGTGCATTCTCGATCTCGACCAACCAAGGGCCAGAGGCTATCGAGAACCAATCCCTTATATTGGCCCCCTATCCCACATCAAACCTCAAGAACTCACACCTCCTTAAAGAGCATTTGGGATTTTATAGGTTTGCTGCCAGTAGCCATTAAAGTGTCTGAAATGGGGACACTTTTTTCAAACAGTCTCAAAATCTTCTCCACTTCGAGTTTTTAGTTGAATTTTTTTGGGCATGCCAACAAAAATACAAGGATCATGTCTACCAAATTTGGGGCCAAAACTCTTAAAAAAATTTTGAAAAATCCCAAATCGTAAAAAGTTTCAAAAATCGTGAAAAATAGAAAACGGGTTGTCTTGCCACGAAACTTCACATGAAGGCTTAGGGGACCATTGTATGAATTTACAAGCCATAAAAATGGCATTGGCATGGTAGATATATGAAGATGTGCCTGAACCCACCTATCACTCGATCGATCCACGGCTTGCGCATCCCACCTCTCTGGCCGGCGTAGTGCCCGTTCGTTCGTTTCGTGGGTTGACTTAGGCATACAGAGTTCATTTCTAGTCTAAGATCGGGCCGGATCGAGGGTTACGGGAGCAGGACCCACAGCTGGATCGACAGCACACAGAGGGGGACCGGGTCGATCCTCGGCTTGCACATTCTGCCTCTCTGGCAGGCTGAGAGCCCGTACGCTCGTTTCATGGGTTGACTTAGGCATACGGAGTTCATCCCCAATCTAAGCAAGTCTCGTTATTCCCAGTCTAAGATCAGACCGAACTGAGGGTTGAGGTAGCAGGACCAGCAGCGGGATCGATAGCACGTAGGGGGGGACCGAGTCGATCCCCGACTTACGCATTCTACCTCTCCGATCGGTTGAGCACCCGCACGCTCATTTCGTGGGTTGGCTTAGGCATACGGAGTTCATTCCATGTCTAAGATCCAGCCGGACCGAGGGTTGTGGAAGTGGGACTGGGAACGGGATCAACAGCACGCAGAGGGGGACCAGGCCGATCCTTGGCTTGCGCATTATGCCTCTCCGACCGGCTCAGCGCTCGCACGCTCGTTTCGTGGGTTGACTCAGGCATACGGAGTTCATTCCCAGTCTAAGCAGACGGAGTTCATTCCCAGTCTAAGATCGGATCGGTAGCGGGATCGACAGCAGCACGCAGAGGGGGACCGGGCCGATCCTTGGCTTGCGCATCCTGCCTCTCCGACCGGCTGAGCGCCCGCACGCTCGTTTCGTGGGTTGATTTAGGCATGCGAAGTTCATTCCCGGTCTAAGTCCCAACCGGACCGAGGGACCCGTAGTCGGATCAGCAGCACGCAGAAGGGGGTTAAGCAGATCCTCGACTTGCGCATTCTGGCTCTCCGATAGACTAAGCGCCCGGACGCTCGTTTCATGGGTTGACTTAGGCATACGTAGTGCATTCTCGGTCTCGACCAATTAAGTGCCAGAGGCTATCGTGAACCTATCCCTTATATTGGCTCCCTATCCCTCATCAAACCTTGAGAACGCACACCCCCTTAAAGAGCATTTGAGATTTTAAAGGTTTGCTGTCAATAGCCATTAAAGTGTCTGAAATGGGGACACTTTTTTCAAATGGTCACAAAATCTTCTCCACTTCGAGTTTTTAGCTGAATTTTTTTATGCATGCCAACAAAAATACAGGGATCATGTCTACCAAATTTGGGGCCAAAACTCCTTCTAAAAAAATTTTAAAAAATCCCGAAGCCCCAAAAGTTTTGAAAATCGTGAAAAATAGAAAATGGGTCGTCTTGCCACGAAACTTCACATGAAGGCTTAGGGGACCATTGTATGAATTTACAAGCCATAAAAGTAGCATTGGCATTGTAAAAATATGAAGATGTGCCTGAACCCACCTATCAACTGATCGATCCACGACTTGCGCATCCTACCTCTCTGGCCGACGTAGTGCCCGTCCACTCGTTTCATGGGTTGACTTAGGCATACGGAGTTCATTCCCAGTCTAAGATTAGACCAGATCGAAGGTTGCGGTAGCAGGACCCGCAGCAAGATCGACAACATGCAGAGGGGATCGAGTCGATCCTTGGCTTGCACATTCTGCCTCTCTGGCCGGATGAGCACCGGCACGCTCGTTTCGTGGGTTGACTTAGGCATACGGAGTTCATCCCCAGTCTAAGCAAGTCTCGTTCATTCCCAATCTAAGATTGGATCAGACTGAGGGTTGTGACAATAGGACCAACAGCAGGATCGGTAGCACGCAAGGGGGATCGGGCCGATCCCTGACTTGTGCATTCTGCCTCTCCGACCGGTTGAGCACTCGCACATTTGTATCCTGGGTTGGTTTAGGCATACAGAGTTCATTCCATGTCTAAGCCCCAGCCAGATTGAGGGCTATGGTAGCAGGACCCGTAGCAGGATCGACAGCTCGCAGAAGGGGATCGGGTCGATCCTCGGCTTGTGCATTATGCCTCTCCGACCGGCTTAGCGCCCGTACGCTCGTTTCATGGGTTAACTTAGGCATACAGAGTTCATTCCCAGTCTAAGATCAGACCGATAGTAGGATCGACAGCAGCACACAGAGGGGGACCAGGTCGATCCTCGGTTTGCGCATCCTGCCTCTTCGACCGGTTGAACGCCCGCACGCTCGTTTCATGGGTTAACCTAGGCATGTGGAGTTCATTCTCGGTCTAAGCTCCAACCAAACTAAGGGACCCACAGTGGGATCGACTGAGAGGGGTCGGGCCAATCCTTGACCTGTGCATTCTGGCTCTCCGATCGGTTGAGCACCCGCACGCTCGTTTCATGAGTTGACTTTGGTATACGTAGTGCATTCCCGGTCTCGACCAACCAAGGGCCAGAGGCTATCGAGAACCTATCCTTTATACTGGCCCCCTATCCCTCATCAAACCTCGAGAGCTCGCACTCCCTTAAAGAGCATTTGAGATTTTATAGGTTTGCTGTCAATAGCCATTAAACTGTCTGAAATGGGGACACTTTTTTCAAACGGTCACAAAATCTTTTCTGCTTTGAGTTTTTAGCTGAATTTTTTTGTGCATGCCAACAAAAATACAAGGATCATGTCTACCAAAGTTGGGGCCAAAACTCCTTCTAAAAGAATTTTAAAAAACCCCGAACCGTAAAAAGTTCTGAAAATCATGAAAAATAGAAAACGGATCGTCTTGCCATGAAACTTCACATGAAGGCTTAGGGGACCATTGTATAAATTTACAAGTCATAAAAATGGCATTGGCACGATAGAAATATGAAGATGTGCCTGAACCCACCTATCACCCGATCGATCCACGGCTTGCGCGTCCCACCTCTCTGGTCGGCATAGCGCCCGTTCGCTCATTTCGTGGGTTGACTTAGGCATACAGAGTTCATTCCCAGTCTAAGATCAGATCGAATCGAGGGTTGCAGCAGTAGGACCCATAGTAGAATCGACAGCATGCAAAGGGGATCAAGCCGATCCCTGGCTTGCACATTCTGCCTCTTTGGCCAACTAAGCGCCTGTACGTTCATTTTGTGGGTTGACTTAGGCATACAGAGTTTATCCCCAGTCTAAGCAAGTCTCGTTCATTCCCAGTCCAAGATCGGACCAGACCGAAGGTTGCGGTAGTAGGACCAGCAGCAGGATCGGTAGCACGTAGGAGAGGACCGGGTTAATCCCTGACTTACGCATTCTGCCTCTCCGATCAGTTGAGCACCCGTACGCTTGTTTTATGGGTTGGCTTAGGCATACGTAGTTCATTCCATGTCTAAGCCCCAGCCAGACCGAGGGTTGTGGTAGCGGGATCGATAGCGGGATCGGCAGTGGGATCAGCAGCAGGATTGATAGCACACAGAGGGGGACTGGGCTGATCCTCGACTTACGCATTATGCCTCTCCGACCGACTTAGTGCCCGCACACTCGTTTCATGAGTTGACTTAGACATACGGAGTTCATTTCCAATCTAAGCATATGGAGTTCATTCCCAATCTAAGATCGAATCGACAACGGGATCGACAGCAGCATGTAGAGGGGGACCTGGCTG
The DNA here is from genome assembly GCF_047325235.1 of Durio zibethinus. Taxonomy (NCBI): domain Eukaryota; kingdom Viridiplantae; phylum Streptophyta; class Magnoliopsida; order Malvales; family Malvaceae; genus Durio; species Durio zibethinus. The sequence continues at coordinate 14,556,469 of NC_143184.1, read as the reverse complement.
ATCCTCGGCTTACGCATCCTACCTCTCTGGTCGGTTGAGCGCCCGCATGCTCATTTCGTGGGTTGACTTAGGCATGTGGAGTTCATTTTCGATCTAAGCCCCAACCAAACCGAGGGACCCGTAGCAAGATCGACAGCACACAGAGGGGGGTCGGGCCGATCCTCAGCTTACGCATTCTGGCTCCCCGGTTGGTTGAGCGCCCGCACGCTCGTTTTATGGGTTGACTTAGGCATATGTAGTGCACTCCCGGTCTCGAACAACCAAGAGCCAGAGGCTATCGAGAACCTATTCCTTATATTGGCCCCCTATCCCTCATCAAACCTTGAGAACTCACACCCCCTTAAAGAGCATTTGAGATTTTATAGGTTTGCTGCCAGTAGCCAATAAAGTGTCTGAAATAGGGACACTTTTTTCAAACAATCACAAAATCTTCTCCACTTTGAGTTTTTAGTTGAATTTTTTTATGCATGCCAACAAAAATACAAGGATCATGTCTACCAAATTTGGGGCCAAAATTCCATCTAAAAAAATTTTAAAAAATTTTGAACCACAAAAAGTTTCAAAAATCGTGAAAAATAGAAAACGGGTCGTCTTGCCACGAAACATCACATGAAGGCTTAGGGGACCATTGTATGAATTTACAAGCCATAAAAATGGCATTGTCACGGCAGAAATATGAAGATGTGCTAAACCCACCTATCACCCGATCGATCCACGGATTGCGCATCCCGCCTCTCTGGCTGGCGTAGTGCCCGTCCGCTCGTTTCGTGGGTTGACTTAGGCATACGGAGTTCATTACCAGTCTAAGATCAGACCGGATCGAGGGTTGTGGTAGCAGGACCCGCAGGGGGATCGATAGCACGCAGAGAGGGACCGGATCGATACCCGACTTGCACAATCTACCTTTCTGGCCGGCTGAGTTCCCGCACGCTCGTTTCATGGGTTGACTTAGGCATATAGAGTTTATCCCTAGTCTAAGCAAGTCTCGTTCATTCCCAGTCTATGATCGGATCAGACCGAGGGTTATGGTAGCAGGACCAATAGCAGGATCGATGGCATGCAGGGGGGACCGAGCCGATCCCCTACTTGTGCATTCTACCTCTCCGGTCGGTTGAGCGCCCTACGCTCGTTTTGTGGGTTGGCTTAGGCATACGGAGTTCATTCCATGTCTAAGCCCCAACCAGACCGAGGGTTGTGGTAGCGGGACCGGCAGCGAGATCGGTGGCACGCAAAGGGGGACCGGGCCGATCCCTGGCTTACGCATTATGCCTCTCTGATCGGCTCAGCGCCCGCACGCTCATTTAATGGGTTGACTTAGGCATACGGAGTTCATTCCCGGTCTAAGCATACAGAGTTCATTTCCAGTCTAAGATCAGACCGGAAAAAGGATCGATAGCAGCATGCAGAGGGGGACTGGGCCATTCCTCGGCTTACGCATCCTGCCTCTTCGATCAGTTGAGCACCCGCACGCTCGTTTCGTGGGTTGACTTAGGCATGAGGAGTTCATTCCCGATCTAAGCCCCAACCAGACCGAGGGACCTGTAGTGGGATCTGCAGCACGTATAGGGGGGTCGGGCCGATCCTCGACTTGTGCATTCTGGCTCTCCGACCGGCTGAGTGCCCGCACGCTCGTTTAATAGGTTGACTTAGGCATACGTAGTGGATTCCCGGTCTCGACCAACCAAGGGCCAGAGGCTATCAAGAACCTATCCCTTATATTGGCTCTCTATGCCTCATCAAACCTTGAGAACTCACACTCCCTTCAAGAGCATTTGAGATTTTATAGGTTGCTACCAGTAGCCAATAAAGTGTCTGAAATGGGGACACTTTTTTCAAACAATCACAAAATCTTCTCCACTTCGAGTTTTTAGCTGAATTTTTTTGTGCATGCCAACATAAATACAAGGATCATGTCTACCAAAGTTAGGGCCAAAAATCCTTCTAAAAAAATTTTAAAAAATCTCCAACCACAAAACGTTTCGAAAATCGTGAAAAATAGAAAACGGGTCGTCTTGCCATGAAACATCACATGAAGGCTTAGGGGACCATTGTATGAATTTACAAGCCATAAAAATGGCATTGGCATGGCAGAAATATGAAGATGCGCTGAACCCACCTATCACTCGATCGATCCACGGCTTACGCATCCCGCATCTCTGGCCGGCGTAGTGCCCGTCCGTTTGTTTCGTGGGTTGACTTAGGCATATCGAATCCATTCCCAGTCTAAGATCGAACCGGATCAAGGGTTGGGGTAGCGGGACCCATAGCGAGATCGACAGCACGCAGAGAGGGACCGGGTCGATCCTCGGCTTACACATTCTGCCTCTCTGGCCGGTTGAGCGCCCGTACACTCGTTTCGTGGGTTGACTTAGGCATACGGAGTTCATCCCAGTCTAAGCAAGTCTCGTTCATTCCCAGTCTAAGATCGGATTGGATCGAGGGTTGCGACAGCAGGACCAGTAGGAGGATCGACAACACGCAAGGGGGACTTGGCTGATCCCCGACTTAAGCATTCTGTCTCTTCGGTCGGTTGAGCGTCCGCACACTCGTTTTGTGGGTTGGCTTAGGCATACGGAGTTCATTCCATGTCTAAGCCCCAGTCGGACCGAGGGTTGTGATAGTGGGACCGACAGCACGCAGCGGGATCGACAGCGCAAAGAGGGGGACTGGGTCGATCCCCAGCTTGCGCATTGTGCCTCTCCGACCAGCTCAGCGCCCGTACGCTCGTTTCGTGGGTTGACTTAGGCATACGGAGTTCATTCTTAGTCTAAGCATACGGAGTTCATTCCAGTCTAAGATCAGACTGGCAGCGGGATCAACAGCAGCATGCAGAGGGGGATCGGGCGATCCTCCGCTTACACATCCTGCCTCTCCGGTCGGCTGTGCGCCCACACGGTCGTTTCGTGGGTTGACTTAGGCATGCGGAGTTCTTTCTCGATCTAAGCCCCAATCGGATTGAGGGACTCGTAGTGGGATCGGCAGCACGTAGAAGGGGGCCGAGCTAATCCTCGGCTTGCGCATTTTGGCTCTCCGGTCGGTTGAGCGCCCGCACGCTCATTTCATGGGTTGACTTAGGCATACGTAGTACATTCCTGGTCTCGACCAACCAAGGGCCAGAGACTATCGACAACCTATCCCTTATATTGGCCCCTATCCCTCATCAAACCTCGAGAACTCACACCCCCTTAAAGAGCATTTGAGATTTTATAGGTTTGCTGCCAGTAGCCATTAAAGTGTCTGAAATGGAGACACTTTTTTCAAATGGTCACAAAATATTCTCCACTTCGAGGTTTTAGCTGAATTTTTTTTATGCATGCCAACAAAAATACAAGGATCATGTCTACCAAATTTGGGGCTAAAACTCCTTCTAAAAAAATTTTAAATCTCGAACCGAAAAAAGTTTCAAAAATCGTGAAAAATAGAAAATGGGTCGTCTTGCCACGAAACTTCACATGAAGGCTTAAGGGACCATTGTATCAATTTACAAGCCATAAAAATGGCATTGGCACGGCAGAAATATGAAGATGTGCCTGAACCCACCTATCACCCGATCGATCCACGGCTTGCGCATCCTGCCTCTCTGGCCGACATAGTGCCCGTTAGTTCGTTTCATGGGTTGACTTAGGCATACGGAGTTCATTCCTAGTCTAAGATCGGACCAGATCAAGGGTTGCAATGGCAGGACCCACAGCGGGATCGATAGCACATAAAGGGGGACCGAACCGATCCCCGACTTGCACGTTCTACCTCTCTAGCCGACTGAGCGCCCGCACGCTCGTTTCGTGGGATGACTTAGGCATATGAAATTCATCCCCAGTCTAAGCAAGACTCATTCATTCCCAGTCTAAGATCAGACCGGATCAAGGGTTGCGATAGCAGGACCAGCAGCAGGATCGGCAACATGCAAGGGGTATCGGGCCGATCCCCGACTTGTGCATTCTGCCTCTCCGGCCGGTTTATGGGTTGGCTTAGGCATACGGAGTTCATTCCATGTCTAAGCCCCAGCCAGACCGAGGGTTATGGCAGCGGGATCGACAGCACGCAGAGGGGGACTGGGTCGATCCCCGACTTACGCATTATGCCTCTCCTACCGGCTTAACGCCCGCATGCTCGTTTCGTGGTTTGACTTAGGCATATGGAGTTCATTCCCAGTCTAAGCATACGAAGTTCATTCCCAGTCTAAGATCGGACCGGTAGCGGGATAGACAGCAGCACATAAAGGGGGACCGGGCCGATCCTCGGCTTACGCATCCTGCCTCTCCGACCGACTGAGTGCTCGTACGCTCATTTCGTGGGTTGACTTAGGCTTGCAGAGTTCATTCTTGATCTAAGCCCCAACCGGACTGAGGGACCCGTAGCTGGATCGATAGCACACATAGGGGGTTTGGGTCGATCCTCGACTTGCGCATTTTGGCTCTCCGGTCGGCTGAGCGCCCGCATGCTCATTTCATAGGTTGACTTAGGCATACATAGTTCATTCCCAATCTCGACCAACCAAGGGCCAGAGGCTATCGAGAACCTATCCCTTGTATTGGCCCCCTATCCCTCATCAAACCTCGAGAACTCACACCCCCTTAAAGAGCATTTGAGATTTTAAAGGTTTGCCGCCAATAGCCATTAAAGTGTCTGAAATATGGACACTTTTTTCAAACGGTCACAAAATCTTCTCCACTTCGAGGTTTTAGCTGAATTTGTTTGTGCATGCCAACAAAAATACAAAGATAATGTCTACCAAATTTGGGGCCAAAACTCCTTCTAAAAATATTTTAAAAAATCTTGAACCGCAACAGGACCGAGGGTTCTGGCAGCGGGACCGACCGCGAGATCGATAGCACGCAGAGCGGGATCGGGCTGATCCCCAGCTTACGCATTATGCCTCTCCGACCGGCTCAGTGCCCACACACTCATTTCATGGGTTGACTTAGGCATACCGCGTTCATTCCTCGTCTAAGATTAGACCGACAGCAGGATTGATAACAGCACGTAGAAGGGGACCGGGCCGATCCTCGACTTACGCATCCTACCTCTTCGATCGACTGAACGCCCGCACACTCGTTTTTTGGGTTGACTTAGGCATGCGATGTTCATTCTCAGTCTAAAACCCAACCGGATCGAGGGACCCGTAGCGAGATCGGCAGCACACAGAGGGGGGCCAGGTCGATCCTTAGCTTGCGCATTCTGGCTCTTCGGCCGCCTGAGCACCCGAATGCTCGTTTCATAGGTTGACTTAGGCATATGTAGTGCATTCCCGATCTCGACCAACCAAGGGCAGAGGCTATCGAGAACCTATCCCTTATATTGGCCCCCTATCGCTCATCAAACCTCGAGAACTCACACCCCCTTAAAGAGCATTTAAGATTTTATAGGTTTGCCGTCAGTAGCAATTAAAGTGTCTGAAATGGGGACACTTTTTTCAAATGGTCACAAAATCTTCTCCACTTTGAGTTTTTAGTTGACGTTTTTCCTCCATGCCAAAAAAAATACAAGGATCATGTGTACCAAATTTGGGGCCAAAACTCCTTCTAAAAAAATTTAAAAAAATCTCAAACCGTAAAAAGTTTTAAAAATCGTGAAAAATAGAAAACGGGTCGTCTTGCCATGAAACTTCACATGAAGGCTTAAGGGACCATTGTATGAATTTACAAGCCATAAAAATGGCATTGGCATTGCAAAAATATGAAGATGTGCCTGAACCCACTTATCACCTAATCGATCCACGGCTTGCGCATCCGGCCTCTCTCGTCGGTGTAATGCCCGTCCGCTCATTTTATGGGTCGACTTAGGCATACGGAGTTCATTCCCAGTCTAAGATTGGACCAGATCAAGGGTTGCGGTAGCAGGACCCGCAACGAGATCGACAGCATGCAGAGGGGGACCGGGTCGATCCCCGGCTTGCACATTCTACCTTTCTCGCCGGCTGAGCGTAAACGCTCGTTTCGTGGGTTGACTTAGGCATACAGAGTTCATCCCCAGTCTAAGCAAGTTTTGTTCATTCCCAATCTAAAATCGGACCAGATCGAGGGTTACGGTAGTAGGACCAGCAGCAGGATCGATAGCACGCAGTGGGGGATCGGGTCGATCCCCGACTTGTGCATTCTTCCTCACCGACCGTTTGAGCTCCCGTACGCTCATTTCGTGGGTTAGCTTAGGCATACGAAGCTCATTCCATGTCTAAGCCCTAACTGGAGTGAGGGTTGTTGCAGCGGGACCGACAGCACGCAAAGGGGGACTGAGCTGATCCCCAGCTTGCGCGTTATGCCTCTCCGACCGGCTTAGCACCTGCACGCTCATTTCATGGGTTGATTTAGGCATACGGAGTTCATTCTCGGTCTAAGCATACGGAGTTCATTCCTCGTCTAAGATCAGACCGAGAGCGGGATCGACAGTAGCACACAGAGGGGGACCGAACCGATCCTCGGCTTACGCATCCTGCCTCTCCGACTGGCTGAGCGCCCGCACGCTTGTTTCATGGGTTGACTTAGGCATGCGGAGTTTATTCCCAGTCTAAGCCCCAACCAGATTGAGGGACCCGTAGCGAGATCGGCAGCATGTAAGAGGGGGTCGGGCTGATCCTCAGCTTGTGCATTCTAGCTCTCCGACCGGCTGAGCGCCCGTACGCTCGTTTTATGGGCCGACTTAGGCATACGTAGTGCATTCCCGATCTCGACCAACCAAGAGCCAGAGGCTATCAAGAACCTATCCCTTATATTGGCCCCCTATCCCTCATCAAACCTCGAGAACTCACACTCCTTTGAAGAGCATTTGAGATTTTATAGGTTTGCTGTCAGTAGCCAATAAAGTGTCTAAAATGGGGACACTTTTTTCAAACGGTCACAAAATCTTCTCCACTTCGAGTTTTTAGCTGAATTTTTTTGTGCATGCCAACAAAAATAAAAGTATCAAGTCTACCAAATTTGGGGCCAAAAATCCTTCTAAAAAAATTTTAAAAAATCTCAAACCGCAAAAAGTTTCCAAAATCGTGAAAAATAGAAAACGGGTCGTCTTGCCACGAAACTTCAAATGAAGGCTTAGGGGACCATTGTATGAATTTACAAGCCATAAAAATGGCATTGGCATGGTAGAAATATGAAGATGTGCCTGAACCAACCTATCACTCGATCGATCCACGGCTTGCACATCCTGCCTCTTTGGTCGACGTAGTGTCCGTCCGCTTGCTTCGTGGGTTGACTTAGGCATACGGAGTTCATTCCTAGTCTAAGGTTAGACCGGATCGAGGGTTACGGCAGCGGGATCCCCGGTAGCTCGCAGAGTGGGACCAGGTCGATCCCCGGCTTGCACATTCTGCCTCTCTAGCCGATTGAGCGCCCGTACACTTGTTTCATAGGTTGACTTAGGCATACGAAGTTCATCCCAGTCTAAGCAAGTCTCGTTTATTCCCAGTCTAAGATCGAATCGGATTGAGGGTTGCGGTAGCAGGACCAGCAGCAGGATCGACAACACGCAGGAGGGACCGGGTCGATCCCTGACTTAAGCATTCTGCCTCTCCGATCGGTTGAGCATTCGTACGCTCGTTTCATGGGTTGGCTTAGCCATACGGAGTTCATTCCATGTCTAAGCCCCAGCCGGACCGAGGGTTATGGTAGCGGGACTGGTAGCGGGATCGGCAGCATGTAGAGGGGGATCGGGTCGATCCCTAGCTTGCGTATTATGCCTCTCTGATCGGCTCAACGCCCGCACGCTCGTTTCGTGGGTTAACTTAGGCATACGGAGTTCATTCCCAGTCTAAGCATACGGAGTTCATTCCAGTCTAAGATCGGACTGGCAGCGGGATTGGTAGCAGTACGCAGAGGGGGACCAGGCCTATCCTTGGCTTACGCACCCTACCTCTTCGATCGGCTAAGCGTCCGCACGCTTGTTTCATGGGTTGACTTAGGTATGCGGACTTTTTTCTCGATCTAAGCCTCAACCAAACTGAGGGACCCGCAGCACGACTCGTAGCGGGATCGACAGCATGCAGATGGGGATCGGGCCAATCCCTGACTTGCACATTTTACCTCTCTGGCTGACTGAGTGCCTGCAAGCTCGTTTCGTGGGTTGACTTAGGCATACAGAGTTCATTCCCAGTCTAAGCATATGGAGTTCATTCTCAGTCTAAGATCGAACCGGTAGCAGGATCGATAGCAGCACGCAGAAGGGGATCGGGCCGATCCTCGGCTTACGTATCCTGCCTCTCTGACTTGCTGAGAGCCGTCACGCTCATTTCATGGGTTGACTTAGGCATGTGGAGTTCATTCCCGGTCTAAGCCCTAACCGGATCGAGGGACCTGTAGCGGGATTGGCAACACGCAGAGGGGGGCCGAGCTGATCCTCGGCTTACGCATTCTGGCTCTCCGACTAGCTGAGCGCCCGTACACTCGTTTCATGGGTTGACTTAGGCATACGTAGTGCATTCTCGGTCTCGACCAACCAAGGGCTAGAGGCTATCGACAACCTATCCCTTATATTGGCCCCCTATCCCTCATCAAACCTTGAGAACTCACACCCCCTTAAAGAGCATATGAGATTTTATAGGTTTGCTGCCAGTAGCCATTAAAGTGTTTGAAATGGGGACACTTTTTTCAAACGGTCAGAAAATCTTCTCCACTTCGAGTTTTTAGCTGAATTATTTTTTGCATGCCAAAAAAAGTACAAGGATCATGTCTACTAAATTTGGGGCCAAAACCCATTCTAAAAAAATTTTTAAAAATCCCAAACCGAAAAAAGTTTCAAAAATCATGAAAAATAGAAAACGGGTCGTCTTGCCACGAAACTTCACATGAAGGCTTAGGGGACCATTGTATGAATTTACAAGCCATAAAAATGGCATTGGCATGGCAGAAATATGAAGATGTGCCTGAACCCACCTATCACCCGATCGATCCACGACTTGTGCATCCCGTCTCTCTGGCCAGCGTAGTGCCCGTCCGCTCGTTTCGTGGGTTGACTTAGGCATACAAAGTTCATTCCCAGTCTAAGATCAGACCAGATTGAGGGTTGCGGTAGCAGGACTTGTAGCGGGATCGACAGCATGCAGAGGGGGACCGAGCCGATCCTCGACTTGTACATTCTGCCTCTCTGGTCGATTGAGCACCCGCACACTCATTTCATGGGTTGACTTAGGCATACGGAGTTTATCCCCAGTTTAAGCAAGTCTCGTTCATTCCTAGTTTAAGATCGGACCGGATCGAAGGTTGCGATAGCAGGACCAGTAGCAGGATCGACAGCACGTAGGGGGGGATCGGGTCGATCCCCGACTTGTGCATTCTACCTCTCCGACCGGTTGAGCGCCCACACGCTCATTTCATGGGTTGGCTTAGGCATACGGAGTTCATTCCATGTCTAAGCCCCAGCCGGACTAAAGGTTGTGACAGCGAGACCGACAGCGAGATCGACAGCACGTAGTAGAGGACCGAGTCGATCCTCAGCTTGCGCATTATGCCTCTCCGACCAGCTCAGCGCATGCAGTGTAAGATCAAAATGGTAGCGGGATCAACAGTAGCACACAGAGGGGGATCAGGTCGATCCTCGGCTTGCGTATCCTGCCTCTCTGGCCGACCGAACGCCCGCACGCTCGTTTCATGGGTTGACTTAGGCATGCGGAGTTCATTCCTGGTCTAAGCCCCAACCGGATCGAGGGACCAGTAACGGGATTGGCAGCACGCAGAAGGGGGCTGGGTCGATCCTCAGCTTGCGCATTCTGGCTCTCTGACCAGTTGAGCGCCCGTACGCTCGTCTCATGGGTTGACTTAGGCATACGTAGTGCATTCCCGATCTCGACCAACCAAGGGCTAAAGGCTATCGAGAACCTATCCCTTATATTGGCCCCCTATACCTCATCAAACCTCGAGAACTCACACCCCTTTAAAGAGCATTTGAGATTTTATAGGTTTGTTGCCAGTAGCCATTAAAGTGTCTAAAATAGGGACACTTTTTTCAAACGGTCACAAAATCTTCTCCACTTCGAGTTTTTAGCTGAAATTTTTTGTGCATGCCAACAAAAATACAAGGATCATGTCTACTAAATTTAGGGCCAAAATGCATTCAAAAAAAATTTTAAAAAATCCCGAACCGCAAAAAGTTTCAAAAATCATGAAAAATAGAAAACGGGTCGTCTTGCCATGAAACTTCACATGAAGGCTTAAGGGACCATTGTATCAATTTGCAAGCCATAAAAATGGCATTGGCATGGCAGAAATACGAAGATGTGCTGAACCCACCTATCTCCCGATCGATCCACGGCTTGCGCATCCCGCATCTCTGGCCAGCGTAGTGCCCGTCCACAAGTTTCATGGGTTGACTTAGGCATACGGAGTTCATTCCCAATCTATGATCAAACCGGATTGAGGGTTGTGGCAGCAGGACCCACAGCGGGATCGACAGCACGTAAAGGGGGACCAAACCGATCCCCAGCTTGCACGTTCTGCCTCTCTGGCCGGATGAGCGCCCGCACGCTCATTTCATGGGATGACTTAGGCATACGAAATTCATCTCCAGTCTAAGCATGACTCGTTCATTCCCAGTCTAAGATCAGACCAGACTGAGGGTTGCAATAGTAGGACAAGCAGCAGGATCGATAGCACGCAGGGGGGACCGGGCTGATCCCCGACTTGCGCATTCTGCCTCTTCGACCGGTTTAACGCCCGCACGCTAATTTCGTGGGTTGGCTTAGGCATACGGAGTTCATTCCATGTCTAAGCCCTAGCCAGACCAAGGGTTATGGTAGTGGGATCGACAGCACGCAGAGAGGGATCGGACCGATCCCCGGTTTGCGTATTATGCCTCTCCGACCGACTCAGCGCCCGCACGCTCATTTTGTGGGTTGACTGAGGCATACGGAGTTCATTCCCAGTCTAAGCATACGGAGTTCATTCCTAGTCTAAGATCGGACTGACGGCGGGATCGGCAGCAGCACACAGAGGGGGATCGGGTTGATCCTCGACTTACGCATCCTACCTCTCCGACCGACTGAGCGCTCGCATGCTCGTTTCATGGGTTGACTTAGGCATGCGGAGTTCATTCCCGGTCTAAGCCCCAACCGAATCGAGGGACCCATATCGGGATCGACAGCACATAGAGGGGGGTCAGGCCGATCCTCGGCTTGCGCATTCTAGCTCTCCGACCGGTTGAGCGCCCGCACGTTCGTTTCATAGGTTGACTTAGGCATACGTAGTGCATTCCCGGTCTCGACTAACCAAGGGCCAGAGGCTATCGAGAACCTATCCCTTATATTGGCCCCCTATCCCTCATCAAACCTCGAGAACTCTACCCCCTTAAAGACCATTTGAGATTTTATAGGTTTGTTGCCAATAGCCATTAAAGTGTCTGAAATGAGGAAACTTTTTTCAAACGGTCACAAAATCTTCTCCACTTCGATTTTTTGGCTGAATTTTTTTGTGCATGCCAACAAAAATACAAGGATCATGTCTACCAAATTTTGGGGCAAAAAGCCTTCTAAAAAAATTTAAAAAAATCCCAAACCCTAAAAATTTTTAAAAATCGTGAAAAATAGAAAACGGGTTGTCTTGCCACGAAAATTCTCATGAAGGCTTAGGGGACCATTGTATGAATTTACAAGCCATAAAAATGGCATTGGCATGGCAGAAATATGAAGATGTGCCTGAACCCACCTATCACCCGATCGATCCACAGCTTGCGCATCCCGTCTCTCTGGCCGGCGTAGTGCCCGTCCACTCATTTCGTGGGTTGACTTAGGTATACGGAGTTCATTTCCAGTCAAGATCAGATCGGATCGAGGGTTGTGGTAGCAGGAACCGTAGCAGGATCGACAGCATGCAGAGAGGGACCGAGTCGATCCCCGACTTGCATATTCTACCTCTTTGGCAGGCTGAGCGCCCGCACGCTCATTTCATGGGTTGACTTAGGCATACAGAGTTCATTCCCAATCTAAGCAAGTTTCATTCATTCCTAGTCTAAGATCAGATCGGACCGAGGGTTGCGACAGCAGAACCAGCAGCAGGATCGGTAGCACGCAAGGGGGGATCGGGTCGATCCCCGACTTGCGCATTCTACCTCTCCTGTCGGTTGAGCGCTCGTATGCTCGTTTCGTGGGTTGGCTTAGGCATACGGAGTTTATTCCATGTCTAAGCCCCAGTCGGACCGAGGGTTGCCTCTCTAGCCGACGTAGTGCCCGTCCGTTCATGGGTTGACTTAGGCATACAGAGTTTATTCCCAGTGTAAGATCAGACCGGATTGAGGGTTGTGGCAGCAGGACCTATAGCAGGATTAGCAACACGTAGAGAGGGATCAAATCGATCCCCGACTTGCACATTCTACCTCTCTGGCTAGCGGAGCGCCCGCAGCTTGTTTCGTGGGTTGACTTAGGCAAACAGAGTTCATCCCCAGTTTAAGCAAGTCTCGTTCATTCCCAGTCTAAGATCGGACTGGACCAAGGGTTGCAGCAGCAGGACCAATAACAAGATCGACAGCACACAGGGGGGGACTAGGCTGATCCCCGACTTGCATATTTTGCCTCTTCGACCGGTTGAGCGCCCGTACGCTAGTTTCGTGGGTTGGCTTAGGCATACGGAGTTTATTCCATGTCTAAGCCTCAACCAGACTGAGGGTTCTGGCAGCGGGATCGATAGCACACAGAGGGGGATCGGGCCGATCCCCAGCTTATGCATTATGCCTCTCTGACCGGCTCAGTGCTCGTACACTCGTTTCATGGGTTGACTTAGGCATATGGAGTTCATTCGCAATCTAAGGTCAGATCGACTGTGGGATCGATAGCAGCACGTAGAGGGGGACCAGGCTGATCCCTGGCTTGCTCATCCTGCCTCTCCGATCAGCTGAGCGCCCGCACGTTCATTTCGTGGGTTGACTTAGGCATGCGGTGTTCATTCCCGGTCTAAAATCCAATCAGACTGAGGGACCCACTATGGGATCGGTAGCACGCAGAGGGGGGTCAGGTCGATCCTTGGCTTATGCATTTTGGCTTTCTGGCCGGCTGAGCACCCGCATGCTCGTTTCATGGGTTGACTTAGGCATATGTAGTGCATTCCCGATCTCGACCAACCAAGGGCCAGAGGCTATCGAGAACCTGTCACTTATATTGGCCCCATATCCCTCATCAAACCTCGAGAACTCACACCCCCTTAAAGAGCATTTGAGATTTTATAGGTTTGCTGCCAGTAGCCATTAAAGTGTCTGAATGGGGACACTTTTTTCAAACGGTCATAAAATCTTCTCCACTTCGAGTTTTTAGTTGAATTTTTTTGTACATGACAACAAAAATACAAGGATCATTTCTGCCAAATTTGGGGCCAAAACTCCTAAAAAAATTTAAAAAAATCCTGAACCACAAAAAGTTTCAAAAATCGTGAAAAATAGAAAACAGGTCGTCTTGCCACGAAACTTCACATGAAGGCTTAGGGGACCATTGTATGAATTTACAAGCCATAAAAATGGCATTGGCACGGCAGAAATATGAAGATGTGCCTGAACCCACCTATCACCCGATCGATCCACACCTTACGCATCCCGTCTCTCTGGCCGATGTAGTGCCCATCCGCTCATTTCGTGGGTTGACTTAGGCATACGGAGTTCATTCCCAGTCAAGATCAGACCGGATCAAGGGTTGTGGTAGTAAGACCCGCAGCAGGATCGACAGCAAGCAGAGGGGGACCGAATCGATCCCCGACTTGCATATTCTGCCTCTCTGGCCGGTTGAGCGCTCGCACGCTCATTTCATGGGTTAACTTAGGCATACAGAGTTCATCCCCAGTCTAAGCAAGTTTCGTTCATTCCCAATCTAAGATCAGACTAGACCGAGGGTTGCGATAGCAAGACCAGCAACAGGATCGATAGCATGCTGGGGGGACCGGCCTGATCCCCGACTTGCGCATTCTGCCTCTCATGTCGGTTGAGCGCCCGCACGCTCATTTCGTGGGTTGGCTTAGGCATACGGAGTTCAATCCATGTCTAAGCCCCAGTCGGACCGAGGGTTACGGCATCAGGACCTGCAGCGGGATTGGCAGCACGCAGAGAGGGACCGGGCCATTACCGACTTATGCATTATGCCTCTCCGACCGGCTCAGTGCCTGCACGCTCGTTTCGTGGGTTGACATAGGCATACAGAGTTCATTCCCAGTCTAAGCATACGGAGTTCATTCCCAGTGTAAGATCGAACCGACAGCAGGATCGATAACAGCATGCAGAAGGGGACCGGGCCGATCCTTGGCTTGCGTATCTTGCCTCTCCGGTCGGCTGAACGCCTGCACGCTCGTTTCATGGGTTGACTTAGGCATGCGGAGTTCATTTTTAGTCTAGGCCCCAACCGGACCGAGGGACCCACAGCGGGATCAGCAGGATGTAGAGGAGGGTGGGCCGATCCTCGGCTTGCACATTCTGGCTCTCTGACCGATTGAGCGCCTGCATGCTCGTTTCATGGGTTGACTTAGGCATACGTAGTGCATTCTTGGTCTCGACCAACCAAGGGCCAGAGGCTATCGAGAACCTATCCCTTATATTGGCCCCCTATCCTTCATCAATCCTCGAGAACTCACACCCCTTTAAAGAGCATTTGAGATTTTATAGGTTTGCTACCAGTAGCCCTCAAAGTGTCTAAAATGGGGACATTTTTTTTCAAACGGTCACAAAATCTTCTCCACTTCGATTTTTTAGCTGAATTGTTTTTTGCATGCCAACAAAAATGCAAGGATCGTGTCTACC